>NW_022262852.1:0-80000 GCF_002021735.2 Oncorhynchus kisutch
TAACCCCCCCAAACTAGATGCTAGGTTTATATTAACCCCCCCGTACCAAACTAGATGCTAGGTTTATATTACCCCCCCTGTACCAAACTAGATGCTAGGTTTATAATAACCCCCCCCCCCGTACCAAACTAGATGCTAGGTTTATATTAACCCCCCTGTACCAAACTAGATGCTAGGTTTATATTAACCCCCCCAAACTAGATGCTAGTTTATATTAACCCCCCCCTGTACCAAACTAGATGCTAGGTTTATATTAACCCCCCTGTACCAAACTAGATGCTAGGTTTATATTAACCCCCCCTGTACCAACTAATGCTAGGTTTATATTAACCCCCCCTGTACCAAACTAGATGCTAGGTTTATATTAACCCCCCCTGTACCAAACTAGATCGAGGTTTATATTAACCCCCCCAAACTAGATGCTAGGTTTATATTAACCCCCCCAAACTAGATGCTAGGTTATATTACGCCCCCCTGTACCAAACTAGATGCTAGGTTATATTAACCCCCCCCTGTACCACAAACTAGCTGCTAGTTTATATTAAACCCCCCTGTACCAAACTAGATGCTAGTTTATATTAACCCCCCCTGTACCAACTAGATGCTAGGTTTATATTAACCCCCCCAAACTAGATCTAGGTTATATTAACCCATTAACCCCCCCTGTACCAACTAGATGCTAGGTTTATATTAACCAACCCCCCCTGTACCAAACTAGATGCTAGGTTTATATTAACCCCCCCTGTACCAAACTAGATGCTAGGTTTATATTAACCCCCCCTGTACCAAACTAGATGCTAGTTTATATTAATAACCCCCCCCCTACCAAACTAGATGCTAGGTTTATATTAACCCCCCCCTGTACCAACTAGATGCTAGGTTTATATTAACCCCCCCCTGTACCAAACTAGATGCTAGGTTTATATTAACCCCCCCTGTACCAAACTAGATGCTAGGTTTATATTAACCCCCCCTGTACCAAACTAGATGCTAGGTTTAATATTAACCCCCCCTGTACCAAACTAGATGCTAGTTTATATTACCCCCCCTGTACCAAACTAGATGCTAGGTTTATATTAACCCCCCCCTGTACCAAACTAGATGCTAGTTTATATTAACCCCCCCTGTACCAACTAGATGCTAGGTTTATATTAACCCCCCCTGTACCAAACTAGATGCTAGGTTTATATTAACCCCCCTGTACCAAACTAGATGCTAGGTTTATATTAACCCCCCCCTGTACCAAACTAGATGCTAGGTTTATATTAACCCCCCCTGTACCAAACTAGATGCTAGGTTTATATTAACCCCCCTGTACCAAACTAGATGCTAGGTTTATATTAACCCCCCCCAAACTAGATGCTAGGTTTATATTAACCCCCCCTGTACCAAACTAGATGCTAGTTTATATTAACCCCCCCCTGTACCAAACTAGATGCTAGGTTTATATTAACCCCCCCCTGTACCAAACTAGATGCTAGGTTTATATTAACCCCCCTGTACCAAACTAGATGCTAGGTTTATATTAACCCCCCCTGTACCAAACTAGATGCTAGGTTTATATTAACCCCCCCTGTACCAAACTAGATGCTAGGTTTATATTAACCCCCCTGTACCAAACTAGATGCTAGGTTTATATTAACCCCCCCTGTACCAACTAGATGCTAGTTTATATTAACCCCCCCTGTACCAAACTAGATGCTAGTTTATATTAACCCCCCCTGTACCAAACTAGATGCTAGGTTTATATTAACCCCCCCCCTGTACCAAACTAGATGCTAGGTTTATATTAACCCCCCCTGTACCAAACTAGATGCTAGGTTTATATTAACCCCCCTGTACCAAACTAGATGCTAGGTTTATATTAACCCCCCCCAAACTAGATGCTAGGTTTATATTAACCCCCCCTGTACCAAACTAGATGCTAGGTTTATATTAACCCCCCCTGTACCAAACTAGATGCTAGGTTTATATTACCCCCCCTGTACCAAACTAGATGCTAGGTTTATATTAACCTCCCCTGTACACACTAGATGCTAGGTTTATATTAACCCCCCCTGTACCAAACTAGATGCTAGGTTTATTAACCCCCCCTGTACCAAACTAGATGCTAGGTTTATATTAACCCCCCTGTACCAAACTAGATGCTAGGTTTATATTAACCCCCCCTGTACCAAACTAGATGCTAGGTTTATATTAACCCCCCCCCCCCCTGTACCCTAGATGCTAGGTTTATATTAACCCCCCCCTGTACCAAACTAGATGCTAGGTTTATATTAACCCCCCCTGTACCAAACTAGATGCTAGGTTTATATTAACCCCCCCTGTACAAACTAGATGCTAGGTTTATATTAACCCCCCTGTACCAAACTAGATGCTAGGTTTATATTAACCCCCCCTGTACCAAACTAGATGCTAGGTTTATATTAACCCCCCCAAACTAGATGCTAGGTTTATATTAACCCCCCCTGTACCAAACTAGATGCTAGGTTTATATTAACCCCCCCAAACTAGATGCTAGGTTTATATTAACCCCCCCTGTACCAAACTAGATGCTAGGTTTATATTCCCCCCCCCAAACTAGATGCTAGGTTTATATTAACCCCCCCTGTACCAAACTAGATGCTAGGTTTATATTAACCCCCCCTGTACCAAACTAGATGCTAGGTTTATATTAACCCCCCCTGTACCAAACTAGATGCTAGGTTTATATTAACCCCCCCTGTACCAACTAGATGCTAGGTTTATATTAACCCCCCCCAAACTAGATACTAGGTTTATATTAACCCCCCCTGTACCAAACTAGATGCTAGGTTTATATTAACCCCCCCCCCCTGTACCAAACTAGATGCTAGGTTTATATTAACCCCCCCTGTACCAAACTAGATGCTAGGTTTATATTAACCCCCCCTGTACCAACTAGATGCTAGGTTTATATTAACCCCCCCCTGTACCAAACTAGATGCTAGGTTTATATTAACCCCCCCTGTACCAAACTAGATGCTAGGTTTATATTACCCCCCCCTGTACCAAACTAGATGCTAGGTTTATATTAACCCCCCCCCCTGTACCAAACTAGATGCTAGGTTATATTAACCCCCCAACCTAGATGCTAGGTTTATATTAACCCCCCCTGTACCAAACTAGATGCTAGGTTTATATTAACCCCCCCTGTACCAAACTAGATGCTAGGTTTATATTAACCCCCCCCCCTACCAAACTAGATGCTAGGTTTATATTAACCCCCCCTGTACCAAACTAGATGCTAGGTTTATATTAACCCCCCTGTACCAAACTAGATGCTAGGTTTATATTAACCCCCCCTGTACCAAACTAGATGCTAGGTTTATATTAACCCCCCTGTACCAAACTAGATGCTAGGTTTATATTAACCCCCCCTGTACCAAACTAGATGCTAGGTTATATTAACCCCCCCTGTACCAAACTAGATGCTAGGTTTATATTAACCCCCCCAAAACTAGATGCTAGGTTTATATTAACCCCCCCTGTACCAAACTAGATGCTAGGTTTATATTAACCCCCCCTGTACCAAACTAGATGCTAGGTTTATATTAACCCCCCCCGTACCAAACTAGATGCTAGGTTTATATTACCCCCCCAAACTAGATGCTAGGTTTATATTACCCCCCCTGTACCAAACTAGATGCTAGGTTTATATTAACCCCCCCTGTACCAAACTAGATGCTAGGTTTATATTAACCCCCCCTGTACCAAACTAGACTAGTTTATATTACCCACCCCCCCTGTACCAAACTAGATGCTAGGTTTATATTACCCCCCCTGTACCAAACTAGATGCTAGGTTTATATTAACCCCCTGTACCAAACTAGATGCTAGGTTTATATTAACCCCCCTGTACCAAACTAGATGCTAGGTTTATATTAACCCCCCTGTACCAACTAGATGCTAGGTTTATATTAACCCCCCCTGTACCAAACTAGATGCTAGGTTTATATTAACCCCCCCTGTACCAAACTAGATGCTAGGTTTATATAACCCCCCCTGTACCAAACTAGATGCTAGGTTTATATTAACCCCCCCTGTACCAAACTAGATGCTAGGTTTATATTAACCCCCCCTGTACCAAACTAGATGCTAGGTTTATATTAACCCCCCCTGTACCAAACTAGATGCTAGGTTTATATTAACCCCCCCTGTACCAACTAGATGCTAGGTTTATATTAACCCCCCCTGTACCAAACTAGATGCTAGGTTTATATTAACCCCCCCTGTACCAAACTAGATGCTAGGTTTATATTACCCCCCCTGTACCAAACTAGATGCTAGGTTTATATTAACCCCCCAAACTAGATGCTAGGTTTATATTAACCCCCCCAAACTAGATGCTAGTTTTATATTAACCCCCCTGTACCAAACTAGATGCTAGGTTTATATTAACCCCCCCCTGTACCAAACTAGATGCTAGGTTATATTAACCCCCCCTGTACCAACTAGATGCTAGGTTTATATTAACCCCCCCAAACTAGATGCTAGGTTTATATTAACCCCCCCTGTGTACCAAACTAGATGCTAGGTTTATATTAACCCCCTGTACCAAACTAGATGCTAGGTTTATATTAACCCCCCTGTACCAAACTAGATGCTAGGTTTATATTAACCCCCCCTGTACCAAACTAGATGCTAGGTTTATATTACCCCCCCTGTACCAAACTAGATGCTAGGTTTATATTAACCCCCCCTGTACCAAACTAGATGCTAGGTTTATATTAACCCCCCCAAACTAGATGCTAGGTTTATATTAACCCCCCCTGTACCAAACTAGATGCTAGTTTATATATAACCCCCCCTGTACCAAACTAGATGCTAGGTTTTATTTAACCCCCCCTGTACCAAACTAGATGCTAGGTTTATATTAACCCCCCCTGTACCAAACTAGATGCTAGGTTTATATTAACCCCCCCTGTACCAAACTAGATGCTAGGTTTATATTAACCCCCCCCCTGTACCAAACTAGATGCTAGGTTTATATTAACCCCCCCTGTACCAAACTAGATGCTAGGTTTATATTAACCCCCCCCCCAACTAGATGCTAGGTTTATATTAACCCCCCCTGTACCAAACTAGATGCTAGGTTTATATTAACCCCCCCTGTACCAAACTAGATGCTAGGTTATATTAACCCCCCCTGTACCAAACTAGATGCTAGGTTTATATTAACCCCCCCTGTACCAAACTAGATGCTAGGTTTATATTAACCCCCCCTGTACCAACTAGATGCTAGGTTTATATTAACCCCCCCTGTACCAAACTAGATGCTAGGTTTATATTAACCCCCCCAAACTAGATGCTAGGTTTATATTAACCCCCCCTGTACCAAACTAGATGCTAGGTTTATATTACCCCCCCTGTACCAAACTAGATGCTAGGTTTATATTAACCCCCCCTGTACCAAACTAGATGCTAGGTTTATATTAACCCCCCCAAACTAGATGCTAGGTTTATATTAACCCCCCCTGTACCAACTAGATGCTAGGTTTATATTAACCCCCCCTGTACCAAACTAGATGCTAGGTTTATATTACCCCCCCCCTGTACCAAACTAGATGCTAGGTTTATATTACCCCCCCTGTACCAAACTAGATGCTAGGTTATATTAACCCCCCCTGTACCAAACTAGATGCTAGGTTTTATTAACCCCCCTTAACCCCCCTGTACCAAACTAGATGCTAGGTTTATATTAACCCCCCTGTACCAAACTAGATGCTAGTTTATATTAACCCCCCCTGTACCAAACTAGATGCTAGGTTTATATTAACCCCCCCTGTACCAAACTAGATGCTAGGTTTATATTAACCCCCCCTGTACCAAACTAGATGCTAGGTTTATTAACCCCCCCTGTACCAAACTAGATGCTAGGTTTATATTAACCCCCCCTGTACCAAACTAGATGCTAGGTTTATATTAACCCCCCCTGTACCAAACTAGATGCTAGGTTTATATTAACCCCCCCTGTACCAAACTAGATGCTAGGTTTATATTAACCCCCCCTGTACCAAACTAGATGCTAGGTTTATATTAACCCCCCCTGTACCAAACTAGATGCTAGGTTTATATTAACCCCCCCAAACTAGATGCTAGGTTTATATTAACCCCCCCCTGTACCAAACTAGATGCTAGGTTTATATTAACCCCCCCTGTACCAAACTAGATGCTAGGTTTATATTAACCCCCCCCTGTACCAAACTAGATGCTAGGTTTATATTAACCCCCCCAAACTAGATGCTAGGTTTATATTAACCCCCCCTGTACCAAACTAGATGCTAGGTTTATATTAACCCCCCCTGTACCAAACTAGATGCTAGGTTTATATTAACCCCCCCTGTACCAAACTAGATGCTAGGTTTATATTACCCCCCCCTGTACCAAACTAGATGCTAGGTTTATATTAACCCCCCCTGTACCAAACTAGATGCTAGGTTTATATTAACCCCCCCTGTACCAAACTAGATGCTAGGTTTATATTAACCCCCCTGTACCAAACTAGATGCTAGGTTTATATTAACCCCCCTGTACCAAACTAGATGCTAGGTTTATATTAACCCCCCCTGTACCAAACTAGATGCTAGGTTTATATTAACCCCCCCTGTACCAAACTAGATGCTAGGTTTATATTAACCCCCCCTGTACCAAACTAGATGCTAGGTTTATATTAACCCCCCCCTGTACCAAACTAGATGCTAGGTTTATATTAACCCCCCCTGTACCAAACTAGATGCTAGGTTTATATTAACCCCCCCTGTACCAAACTAGATGCTAGGTTTATATTAACCCCCCTGTACCAAACTAGATGCTAGGTTTATATTAACCCCCCCTGTACCAAACTAGATGCTAGGTTTATATTAACCCCCCCTGTACCAAACTAGATGCTAGGTTTATATTAACCCCCCCCTGTACCAAACTAGATGCTAGGTTTATATTAACCCCCCCTGTACCAAACTAGATGCTAGGTTTATATTAACCCCCCCTGTACCAAACTAGATGCTAGGTTTATATTAACCCCCCCTGTACCAAACTAGATGCTAGGTTTATATTAACCCCCCCCTGTACCAAACTAGATGCTAGGTTTATATTAACCCCCCCAAACTAGATGCTAGGTTTATATTAACCCCCCCTGTACCAAACTAGATGCTAGGTTTATATTAACCCCCCCTGTACCAACTAGATGCTAGGTTTATATTAACCCCCCCTGTACCAAACTAGATGCTAGGTTTATATTAACCCCCCCTGTACCAAACTAGATGCTAGGTTTATATTAACCCCCCCTGTACCAAACTAGATGCTAGGTTTATATTAACCCCCCCTGTACCAAACTAGATGCTAGGTTTATATTAACCCCCCCAAACTAGATGCTAGGTTTATATTAACCCCCCCTGTACCAAACTAGATGCTAGGTTTATATTAACCCCCCTGTACCAAACTAGATGCTAGGTTTATATTAACCCCCCCTGTACCAAACTAGATGCTAGGTTTATATTAACCCCCCCTGTACCAAACTAGATGCTAGGTTTATATTAACCCCCCCCTGTACCAAACTAGATGCTAGGTTTATATTAACCCCCCCTGTACCAAACTAGATGCTAGGTTTATATTAACCCCCCCTGTGTACCAAACTAGATGCTAGGTTTATATTAACCCCCCCAAACTAGATGCTAGGTTTATATTAAACCCCCCCTGTACCAACTAGATGCTAGGTTTATATTAACCCCCCCTTGTACCAACTAGATGCTAGGTTTATATTAACCCCCCCTGCTACCAAACTAGATGCTAGGTTTATATTAACCCCCCCTGTACCAAACTAGATGCTAGGTTTATATTACCCCCCCCTGTACCAAACTAGATGCTAGGTTTATATTAACCCCCCCTGTACCAAACTAGATGCTAGGTTTATATTAACCCCCCCTGTACCAAACTAGATGCTAGGTTTATATTAACCCCCCCTGTACCAAACTAGATGCTAGGTTTATATTAACCCCCCTGTACCAAACTAGATGCTAGGTTTATATTAACCCCCCCTTACCAAACTAGATGCTAGGTTTATATTAACCCCCCCTGTACCAAACTAGATAGCTAAGGTTTATATTAACCCCCCCTGTACCAACTAGATGCTAGGTTTATATTAACCCCCCCTGTACCAAACTAGATGCTAGGTTTATATTAACCCCCCCTGTACCAAACTAGATGCTAGGTTTATATTAACCCCCCCTGTACCAAACTAGATGCTAGGTTTATATTAACCCCCCCCCTGTACCAAACTAGATGCTAGGTTTATATTAACCCCCCCCCCTGTACCCAAACTAGATGCTAGGTTATATTAACCCCCCCTGTACCAAACTAGATGCTAGGTTTATATTAACCCCCCCTGTACCAAACTAGATGCTAGGTTTATATTAACCCCCCCTGTCCCAAACTAGATGCTAGGTTATATTAACCCCCCCTGTACCAACTCGATGCTAGGTTTATATTAACCCCCCCCTGTACCAAACTAGATGCTAGGTTTATATTAACCCCCCCTGTACCAAACTAGATGCTAGGTTTATATTAACCCCCCCTGTACCCAAACTAGATGCTAGGTTTATATTACCCCCCCTGTACCAAACTAGATGCTAGGTTTATATTACCCCCCTGTACCAAACTAGATGCTAGGGTTATATTAACCCCCCCTGTTACCAAACTAGATGCTAGGTTTATATTAACCCCCCCCTGTACCAACTAGATGCTAGGTTTATATTAACCCCCCCCTGTACCAAACTGATGCTAGGTTTATATTAACCCCCCCTGTACCAAACTAGATGCTAGGTTTTATATTAACCCCCCCTGTACCAAACTAGATGCTAGGTTTATATTAACCCCCCCTGTACCAAACTAGATGCTAGGTTTATATTAACCCCCCCTGTACCAAACTAATGCTAGGTTTATATTAACCCCCCCAAACTAGATGCTAGGTTTATATTAACCCCCCCCTGTACCAAACTAGATGCTAGGTTTATATTAACCCCCCCTGTACCAAACTAGATGCTAGGTTTATATTAACCCCCCCTGTACCAAACTAGATGCTAGGTTTATACTAACCCCCCCTGTACCAAACTAGATGCTAGGTTTATATTAACCCCCCCTGTACCAAACTAGATGCTAGGTTTATATTAACCCCCCCTGTACCAAACTAGATGCTAGGTTTATATTAACCCCCCCTGTACCAAACTAGATGCTAGGTTTATATTAACCCCCCCTGTACCAAACTAGATGCTAGGTTTATATTAACCCCCCCTGTACCAAACTAGATGCTAGGTTTATATTAACCCCCCCTGTACCAAACTAGATGCTAGGTTTATATTAACCCCCCTGTACCAAACTAGATGCTAGGTTTATATTAACCCCCCCAAACTAGATGCTAGGTTTATATTAACCCCCCCTGTACCAAACTAGATGCTAGGTTTATATTAACCCCCCTGTACCAAACTAGATGCTAGGTTTATATTAACCCCCCTGTACCAACTAGATGCTAGGTTTATATTAACCCCCCTGTACCAAAACTAGATGCTAGGGTTTATATTAACCCCCCCAAACTAGATGCTAGGTTTATATTAACCCCCCCTGTAACCAAACTAGATGCTAGGTTTATATTAACCCCCCCTGTACCAAACTAGATGCTAGGTTTATATTAACCCCCCCTGTAACCAAACTAGATGCTAGGTTTATATTAACCCCCCCTGTACCAAACTAGATGCTAGGTTTATATTACCCCCCTGTACCAAACTAGATGCTAGGTTTATATTAACCCCCCCTGTACCAACTAGATGCTAGTTTATATAACCCCCCCTGACAACTAGATGCTAGGTTTATATTAACCCCCCCAAACTAGATGCATAGGTTTATATTACCCCCCCCTGTAAACCAAACTAGATGCTAGGTTTATATTAACCCCCCCTGTACCAAACTAGTGCATAGGTTTATAGTAACCCCCCTGTACCAAACGAGATGCTAGGGTTTATATCAACACCCCCCCTGTACCAACTAGATGCTAGGTTATATTAACCCCCCCTGTACCAAACTAGATGCTAGGTTTAGATTAACCCCCCCTGTACCAAACTAGATGCTAGGTTTTATATTAACCCCCCTGTACCAAACTAGATGCTAGGTTTAATATTACCCCCCCTGTACCAAACGAGATGCTAGGTTTATATTAACCCCCCCAAACTAGATGCTAGGTTTATATTACCCCCCCAAACTAGAATGCTAGGTTATATTAACCCCCCCTGTACCAAACTAGATGCTAGGTTTATATTAACCCCCCCTGTACCAAACTAGATGCTAGGTTTATATTAACCCCCCAGTACCAAACTAGATGCTAGGTTTATATTAACCCCCCCCATGTACCAACTAGATGCTAGGTTTATATTAACCCCCCCCTGTACCAAACTAGATGCAGGTTTATATTAAACCCCCCCCTGTACCAAACTAGATGCTAGGTTATATTAACCCCCCCTGTACCAAACTAGATGCTAGGTTTATATTACCCCCCCCTGTACCAAAACTAGATGCTAGGTTTATATTAAACCCCCCCTGTACCAAACTAGATGCTAGGTTTATATTAACCCCCCCCCCTGTACCAACTAGATGCTAGGTTTATATTAACCCCCCCCCCTGTACCAAACTAGATGCTAGGTTTATATTAACCCCCCCTGTACCAAACTAGATGCTAGGTTTATATTAACCCCCCCTGTACCAAACTAGATGCTAGGTTTATATTAACCCCCCTCCAAACTAGATGCTAGGTTTATATTAACCCCCCCTGTACCAAACTAGATGCTAGGTTATATTAACCCCCTCCAAACTAGATGCTAGGTTTATATTAACCCCCCCTGTACCAAACTACGATGCTAGGTTTATATAACCCCCCCTGTACCAAACTAGATGCTAGGTTATATTAACCCCCCCTGTACCAAACTAGATGCTAGGTTGATATTAACCCCCCTGTACCAAACTAGATGCTAGGTTTATTACTTAACCCCCCCTGTACGCAAACTAGATGCTAGGTTTATATTAACCCCCCCAAACTAGATGCTAGGTTTATATTACCCTCCCCAAACTAGATGCTAGGTTTAGATTTAACCCCCCCCGCTGTACCAAACTAGATGCTAGGTTTATATTAACCCCCCCTGTACCAAACTAGATGCTAGGTTTATATTAACCCCCAAGCCCCCAGTACCAAACTAGATGCTAGGTTTATATTAACCCCCCCCCTGTACCAAACTAGATGCTAGGTTTATATTAACCCCCCCCCCTGTACCAAACTAGATGCTAGGTTTATATTAACCCCCCCCTGTACCAAACTAGATGCTAGGTTTATATTAACCCCCCTGTACCAAACTAGATGCTAGGTTTATATTAACCCCCCCTGTACCAAACTAGATGCTAGGTTTATATTAACCCCCCCTGTACCAAACTAGATGCTAGGTTTATATTAACCCCCCCCTGTACCAAACTAGATGCTAGTTTATATTAACCCCCCCTGTACCAAACTAGATGCTAGGTTATATTAACCCCCCCTGTACCAAACTAGATGCTAGGTTAATATAACCCCCCCTGTACCAAACTAGATGCTAGGTTTATATTAACCCCCCCAACTAGATGCTAGGTTTATATTAACCCCCCCCTGTACCAAACTAGATGCTAGGTTTATATTGAACCCCCCCAAACTAGATGCTAGTGTTATATTAGCCCCCCCCCTGTACCAAACTAGATGCTAGGTTTATATAACCCCCCCTGTACCAAAACTAGATGCTAGGTTTATATTAACCCCCCTGTACCAAAACTAGATGCTAGGTTTATATTACCCCACCTGTACCAAACTAGATGCTAGGTTTATATTAACCAACCCCCCAAACTAGATGCTTAGGTTTATATTAACCCCCCCAAACTAGATGCTAGGTTTATATTAACCCCCCCTGTACCAAACTAGATGCTAGGTTTATATTAACCCCCCCAAACTAGATGCTAGGTTTATATTAACCCCCCCCTGTACCAAACTAGATACTAGGTTTATATTAAACCCCCCCCTGTACCAAACTAGATACTAGGTTTATATTAACCCCCCCAAACTAGATGCTAGGTTTATATTAACCCCCCTGTACCAAACTAGATGCTAGGTTTATATTAACTCCCCCTGTACCAAACTAGATGCTAGGTTTATATTAACCCCCCCTGTACCAAACTAGATGCTAGGTTTATATTAACCCCCCTGTACCAAACTAGATGCTAGGTTTATATTAACCCCCCCTGTACCAAACTAGATGCTAGGTTTATATTAACCCCCCCTGTACCAAACTAGATGCTAGGTTTATATTAACTCCCCCCAAACTAGATGCTAGGTTTATATTAACCCCCCCCCTGTACCAAACTAGATGCTAGGTTTATATTAACCCCCCCTGTACCAAACTAGATGCTAGGTTTATATTAACCCCCCCAAACTAGATACTAGGTTTATATTAACCCCCCCTGTACCAAACTAGATGCTAGGTTATATTAACCCCCCTGTACCAAACTAGATACTAGGTTTATATTAACCCCCCCCCCCCTGTACCAAACTAGATGCTAGGTTTATATTAACCCCCCCCCTGTACCAAACTAGATGCTAGGTTTATATTAACCCCCCCAAACTAGATGCTAGGTTTATTTAACCCCCCCCTGTACCAAACTAGATGCTAGGTTTATATTAACCCCCCCCCTGTACCAAACTAGATGCTAGGTTTATATTAACCCCCCCAAACTAGATGCTAGGTTTATATTAACCCCCCCTGTACCAAACTAGATGCTAGGTTTATATTAACCCCCCCCAAACTAGATGCTAGGTTTATATTAACCCCCCCTGTACCAAACTAGATGCTAGGTTTATATTAACCCCCCCAAACTAGATGCTAGGTTTATATTAACCCCCCCTGTACCAAACTAGATGCTAGGTTTTATATTAACCCCCCCAAACTAGATGCTAGGTTTATATTAACCCCCCCTGTACCAAACTAGATGCTAGGTTTATATTAACCCCCCCCTGTACCAAACTAGATGCTAGGTTTATATTAACTCCCCTGTACCAAACTAGATGCATAGGTTTATATTAACCCCCCCTGTACCAGACTAGATGCTAGGTTTATATTAACCCCCCCTGTACCAAACTAGATGCTAGGTTATATTAACCCCCCCAAACTAGATGCTAGGTTTATATTAACCCCCCCAAACTAGATGCTAGGTTTATATTAACCCCCCCCCAAACTAGATGCTAGGTTTATATTAACCCCCCCTGTACCAGACTAGATGCTAGGTTTATATTAACCCCCCCTGTACCAAACTAGATGCTAGGTTTATATTAACCCCCCTGTACCAAACTAGATGCTAGGTTTATATTAACCCCCCACTGTACCAAACTAGATACTAGGTTTATATTACCCCCCCCTGTCCAAACTAGATGCGAGGTTTATATTAACCCCCCCTGTACCAAACTAGATGCTAGGTTTATAAATTAACCCCCCCTGTACCAAACTAGATGCTAGGTTTATATTAACCCCCCCTGTACCAAACGAGATGCTAGGTTTATATTAACCCCCCCTGTACCAAACTAGATGCTAGGTTTATATTAACCCCCCTGTACCAAACTAGATGCTAGGGTTAATTAACCCCCCCAAATAGATGCTAGGTTTATATTAACCCCCCCCTGTACCAACTAGATGCTGAAGGTTTATATTAACCCCCCCTGTACCAACTAGATGCTAGGTTTATATTACCCCCCCCTGTACCAAACTAGATGCTAGGTTTATATTAACCCCCCCTGTACCAAACTAGATGCTAGGTTTATATTGAACCCCCCCTGTACCAAACTAGATGCTAGGTTTATATTAACCCCCCTGTACCAAACTAGATACTAGGTTTATTAACCCCCCCTGTTACCAACTAGATGCTAGGTTATATTACCCCCCCCTGTACCAAACTAGATGCTAGGTTTATATTAACCCCCCCAAACTAGATGCTAGGTTTATATTAACCCCCCCTGTACCAAACTAGATGCTAGGTTTATATTAACCCCCCAAACAGATGCTAGGTTTATATAACCCCCCCTGTACCAAACTAGATGCTAGGTTTATATTAACCCCCCCCTGTACCAAACTAGATTGCTAGGTTTATATTAACCCCCCCTGTACCAAACTAGATGCTAGGTTTATATTAACCCCCTGTACCAAACTAGATGCTAGGTTATATTAACCCCCCTGTACCAAACTAGATGCTAGGTTATATTAACCCCCCCTGTACCAAACTAGATGCTAGGTTATATTAACCCCCCCTGTACCAAACTAGATGCTAGGTTTATATTAACCCCCCCTGTACCAAACTAGATGCTAGGTTTATATTAACCCCCCCTGTACCAAACTAGATGCTAGGTTTATATTAACCCCCCCTGTACCAAACTAGATGCTAGGTTTATATTAAACCCCCCCTGTACCAAACTAGATGCTAGGTTTATATTAACCCCCCCTACCAAACTAGATGCTAGGTTTATATTAACCCCCCCCTGTACAAACTAGATGCTAGGTTTATATTAACCCCCCCCTGTACCAAACTAGATGCTAGGTTTATATTAACCCCCCCTGTACCAAACTAGATGCTAGGTTTATATTAACCCCCCCCTGTACCAAACTAGATGCTAGGTTTATATTAACCCCCCCTGTACCAAACTAGATGCTAGTTATAGTAACCCCCCTGTACCAAACTAGATGCTAGGTTTATATTAACCCCCCCTGTACCAGACTAGATGCTAGGTTTATATTAACCCCCCCTGTACCAAAACTAGATGCTAGGTTTATATTAACCCCCCCCCTGTACCAAACTAGATGCTAGGTTTATATTAACCCCCCCTGTACCAAACTAGATGCTAGGTTTATAGTTAACCCCCCCCCTGTACCAAACTAGATGCTAGGTTTATATTAACCCCCCCAAACTAGATGCTAGGTTTATATTAACCCCCCCCCTGTACCAACTAGATACTAGGTTTAATATTAACCCCCCCTGTACCAAACTTGATGCTAGGTTTATATTAACCCCCCCCAAACTAGATGCTAGGTTTATATTAACCCCCCCTGTACCAAACTAGATGCTAGGTTTATATTACCCCCCCAAACTAGATGCTAGGTTTATATTAACCCCCCCTGTACCAAACTAGATGCTAGGTTTATATTAACCCCCCCTGTACCAAACTAGATGCTAGGTTTATATTAACCCCCCTGTACCAAACTAGATGCTAGGTTTATATTAACCCCCCTGTACCAAACTAGATACTAGGTTTATATTAACCCCCCCTGTACCAAACTAGATACTAGGTTTATATTAACCCCGCTGTACCAAACTAAGTGCTAGGTTTATATTAACCCCCCCTGTACCAAACTAGATGCTAGGTTATATTACCCCCCCCTGTACCAAACTAGATGCTAGGTTTATATTAACCCCCCCTGTACCAAACTAGATACTAGGTTTATATTAACCCCCCCTGTACCAAACTAGATACTAGGTTTATATTAACCCCCCCTGTACCAAACTAGATGCTAGGTTTATATTAACCCCCCTGTACCAAACTAAGTGCTAGGTTGTAAGCAAGGGGAAATAATGTGAGTTGAGAAATACAAGAGATGATTCGGACAGCAACATGAACATGATTTTCTTAAAGCCAATTTATGTTTGATCTGCAGTCGCTGTATGGATGGTGTCACGGAGCCTCCGGAGGCAGAGGTCAAATTGAGCTCTCTACCCCATCGCTGTACACCTCGCAAATTTTTGGAACAATGCGAGAACGACTTAATATAGTTTCGCATTGACGTGACTGGTTGACGGTAGGTGTGGGCGGGAGGTTCTGTAGAAACACAAACTCACTTCCTTGACAACAGCTCCGCGTCGCTCGGCGAAGACTCGAAGTATGAATGCCCTGATTTCTGCAGAGGCCATATCACCATAAATGCTGCACGGGCCCAACGCAGACCTCAGCTTGACCACGCAGTACCTTTTAAGGAGGCACAGTGATTTTTCAGGTGGACCTGTTAGCAGCCAATAGGTGTCTCTGACGGCCAATAAAGCACGACTGAACCGCTGCTCATCCAATCAGCATTTAGGATACAAAACCAGTTTATTTTTAATGATTATTCTTTCTAATGTATAAAACGTTGCTCCAACCTACTCCACTATGGATGTAATGTCCCCCCCCCTCTATGGAAGGCAGAAAGATGCTCCAACCTACTCCACTATGGATGTAATGTCCCCCCCCATATGGAAGGCAGAAAGATGCTCCAACCTACTCCACTATGGATGTAATGTCCCCCCCCATATGGAAGGCAGAAAGATGCTCCAACCTACTCCACTATGGATGTAATGTCCCCCCCCCATATGGAAGGCAGAAAGATGCTCCAACCTACTCCACTATGGATGTAATGTCCCCCTATGGAAGACAGAAAGATGCTCCAACCTACTCCACTATGGATGTAATGTCCCCCCCCATATGGAAGGCAGAAAGATGCTCCAACCTACTCCACTATGGATGTAATGTCCCCCCCCCATATGGAAGGCAGAAAGATGCTCCAACCTACTCCACTATGGATGTAATGTCCCCCCCCCATATGGAAGGCAGAAAGATGCTCCAACCTACTCCACTATGGATGTAATGTCCCCCCCCCATATGGAAGGCAGAAAGATGCTCCAAACCTACTCCACTATGGATGTAATGTCCCCCCCCATATGGAAGACAGAAAGATGCTCCAACCTACTCCACTATGGATGTAATGTCCCCCCCCCCTATGGAAGGCAGAAAGATGCTCCAACCTACTCCACTATGGATGTAATGTCCCCCCCCTCTATGGAAGGCAGAAAGATGCTCCAACCTACTCCACTATGGATGTAATGTCCCCCCCCCTCTATGGAAGGCAGAAAGATGCTCCAACCTACTCCACTATGGTGGTAATGTCCCCCCCCCCCCATATGGAAGGCAGAAAGATGCTCCAACCTACTCCACTATGGATGTAATGTCCCCCCCCCATATGGAAGGCAGAAAGATGCTCCAACCTACTCCACTATGGATGTAATGTCCCCCCCCCATATGGAAGGCAGAAAGATGCTCCAACCTACTCCACTATGGATGTAATGTCCCCATATGGAAGGCAGAAAGATGCTCCAACCTACTCCACTATGGATGTAATGTCCCCCCCCCATATGGAAGGCAGAAAGATGCTCCAACCTACTCCACTATGGATGTAATGTCCCCCCCCATATGGAAGGCAGAAAGATGCTCCAACCTACTCCACTATGGATGTAATGTCCCCCCCATATGGAAGGCAGAAAGATGCTCCAACCTACTCCACTATGGATGTAATGTCCCCCTCTATGGAAGGCAGAAAGATGCTCCAACCTACTCCACTATGGATGTAATGTCCCCCCCCCATATGGAAGGCAGAAAGATGCTCCAACCTACTCCACTATGGATGTAATGTCCCCCCCCCCATATGGAAGGCAGAAAGATGCTCCAACCTACTCCACTATGGATGTAATGTCCCCCCCCCCTATGGAAGGCAGAAAGATGCTCCAACCTACTCCACTATGGATGTAATGTCCCCCCCCCATATGGAAGGCAGAAAGATGCTCCAACCTACTCCACTATGGATGTAATGTCCCCCTCTATGGAAGGCAGAAAGATGCTCCAACCTACTCCACTATGGATGTAATGTCCCCCTCTATGGAAGGCAGAAAGATGCTCCAACCTACTCCACTATGGATGTAATGTCCCCCCCCCATATGGAAGGCAGAAAGATGCTCCAACCTACTCCACTATGGATGTAATGTCCCCCCCCATATGGAAGGCAGAAAGATGCTCCAACCTACTCCACTATGGATGTAATGTCCCCCTCTATGGAAGGCAGAAAGATGCTCCAACCTACTCCACTATGGATGTAATGTCCCCCTCTATGGAAGGCAGAAAGATGCTCCAACCTACTCCACTATGGATGTAATGTCCCCCTCTATGGAAGGCAGAAAGATGCTCCAACCTACTCCACTATGGATGTAATGTCCCCCCCCATATGGAAGGCAGAAAGATGCTCCAACCTACTCCACTATGGATGTAATGTCCCCCCCCCCCTCTATGGAAGGCAGAAAGATGCTCCAACCTACTCCACTATGGATGTAATGTCCCCCCCCCATATGGAAGGCAGAAAGATGCTCCAACCTACTCCACTATGGATGTAATGTCCCCCCCCCCATATGGAAGGCAGAAATATGCTCCAACCTACTCCACTATGGATGTAATGTCCCCCTCTATGGAAGGCAGAAAGATGCTCCAACCTACTCCACTATGGATGTAATGTCCCCCCCATATGGAAGGCAGAAAGATGCTCCAACCTACTCCACTATGGATGTAATGTCCCCCTCTATGGAAGGCAGAAAGATGCTCCAACCTACTCCACTATGGATGTAATGTCCCCCTCTATGGAAGGCAGAAAGATGCTCCAACCTACTCCACTATGGATGTAATGTCCCCATATGGAAGGCAGAAAGATGCTCCAACCTACTCCACTATGGATGTAATGTCCCCCTCTATGGAAGGCAGAAAGATGCTCCAACCTACTCCACTATGGATGTAATGTCCCCCCCCTCTATGGAAGGCAGAAAGATGCTCCAACCTACTCCACTATGGATGTAATGTCCCCCCCCATATGGAAGGCAGAAAGATGCTCCAACCTACTCCACTATGGATGTAATGTCCCCCTCTATGGAAGGCAGAAAGATGCTCCAACCTACTCCACTATGGATGTAATGTCCCCCTCTATGGAAGGCAGAAAGATGCTCCAACCTACTCCACTATGGATGTAATGTCCCCCTCTATGGAAGGCAGAAAGATGCTCCAACCTACTCCACTATGGATGTAATGTCCCCCTCTATGGAAGGCAGAAAGATGCTCCAACCTACTCCACTATGGATGTAATGTCCCCCTCTATGGAAGGCAGAAAGATGCTCCAACCTACTCCACTATGGATGTAATGCCCCCCTCTATGGAAGGCAGAAAGATGCTCCAACCTACTCCACTATGGATGTAATGTCCCCCTCTATGGAAGGCAGAAAGATGCTCCAACCTACTCCACTATGGATGTAATGTCCCCCTCTATGGAAGGCAGAAAGATGCTCCAACCTACTCCACTATGGATGTAATGTCCCCCTCTATGGAAGGCAGAAAGATGCTCCAACCTACTCCACTATGGATGTAATGTCCCCCTCTATGGAAGGCAGAAAGATGCTCCAACCTACTCCACTATGGATGTAATGTCCCCCTCTATGGAAGGCAGAAAGATGCTCCAACCTACTCCACTATGGATGTAATGTCCCCCTCTATGGAAGGCAGAAAGATGCTCCAACCTACTCCACTATGGATGTAATGTCCCCCTCTATGGAAGGCAGAAAGATGCTCCAACCTACTCCACTATGGATGTAATGTCCCCCTCTATGGAAGGCAGAAAGATGCTCCAACCTACTCCACTATGGATGTAATGTCCCCCTCTATGGAAGGCAGAAAGATGCTCCAACCTACTCCACTATGGATGTAATGTCCCCCTCTATGGAAGGCAGAAAGATGCTCCAACCTACTCCACTATGGATGTAATGTCCCCCTCTATGGAAGGCAGAAAGATGCTCCAACCTACTCCACTATGGATGTAATGTCCCCATATGGAAGGCAGAAAGATGCTCCAACCTACTCCACTATGGATGTAATGTCCCCCTCTATGGAAGGCAGAAAGATGCTCCAACCTACTCCACTATGGATGTAATGTCCCCCTCTATGGAAGGCAGAAAGATGCTCCAACCTACTCCACTATGGATGTAATGTCCCCCTCTATGGAAGGCAGAAAGATGCTCCAACCTACTCCACTATGGATGTAATGTCCCCCTCTATGGAAGGCAGAAAGATGCTCCAACCTACTCCACTATGGATGTAATGTCCCCCTCTATGGAAGGCAGAAAGATGCTCCAACCTACTCCACTATGGATGTAATGTCCCCCCCCATATGGAAGGCAGAAAGATGCTCCAACCTACTCCACTATGGATGTAATGTCCCCCTCTATGGAAGGCAGAAAGATGCTCCAACCTACTCCACTATGGATGTAATGTCCCCCTCTATGGAAGGCAGAAAGATGCTCCAACCTACTCCACTATGGATGTAATGTCCCCCTCTATGGAAGGCAGAAAGATGCTCCAACCTACTCCACTATGGATGTAATGTCCCCCTCTATGGAAGGCAGAAAGATGCTCCAACCTACTCCACTATGGATGTAATGTCCCCCTCTATGGAAGGCAGAAAGATGCTCCAACCTACTCCACTATGGATGTAATGTCCCCCTCTATGGAAGGCAGAAAGATGCTCCAACCTACTCCACTATGGATGTAATGTCCCCCTCTATGGAAGGCAGAAAGATGCTCCAACCTACTCCACTATGGATGTAATGTCCCCCTCTATGGAAGGCAGAAAGATGCTCCAACCTACTCCACTATGGATGTAATGTCCCCCTCTATGGAAGGCAGAAAGATGCTCCAACCTACTCCACTATGGATGTAATGTCCCCCTCTATGGAAGGCAGAAAGATGCTCCAACCTACTCCACTATGGATGTAATGTCCCCCTCTATGGAAGGCAGAAAAGATGCTCCAACCTACTCCACTATGGATGTAATGTCCCCCCCCCCATATGGAAGGCAGAAAGATGCTCCAACCTACTCCACTATGGATGTAATGTCCCCCTCTATGGAAGGCAGAAAGATGCTCCAACCTACTCCACTATGGATGTAATGTCCCCCTCTATGGAAGGCAGAAAGATGCTCCAACCTACTCCACTATGGATGTAATGTCCCCCTCTATGGAAGGCAGAAAGATGCTCCAACCTACTCCACTATGGATGTAATGTCCCCCTCTATGGAAGGCAGAAAGATGCTCCAACCTACTCCACTATGGATGTAATGTCCCCCTCTATGGAAGGCAGAAAGATGCTCCAACCTACTCCACTATGGATGTAATGTCCCCCCTATGGAAGGCAGAAAGATGCTCCAACCTACTCCACTATGGATGTAATGTCCCCCTCTATGGAAGGCAGAAAGATGCTCCAACCTACTCCACTATGGATGTAATGTCCCCCCCCCCATATGGAAGGCAGAAAGATGCTCCAACCTACTCCACTATGGATGTAATGTCCCCCTCTATGGAAGGCAGAAAGATGCTCCAACCTACTCCACTATGGATGTAATGTCCCCCTCTATGGAAGGCAGAAAGATGCTCCAACCTACTCCCACTATGGATGTAATGTCCCCCTATGGAAGGCAGAAAGATGCTCCAACCTACTCCACTATGGATGTAATGTCCCCCTCTATGGAAGGCAGAAAGATGCTCCAACCTACTCCACTATGGATGTAATGTCCCCCTCTATGGAAGGCAGAAAGATGCTCCAACCTACTCCACTATGGATGTAATGTCCCCCTCTATGGAAGGCAGAAAGATGCTCCAACCTACTCCACTATGGATGTAATGTCCCCCTCTATGGAAGGCAGAAAGATGCTCCAACCTACTCCACTATGGATGTAATGTCCCCCTCTATGGAAGGCAGAAAGATGCTCCAACCTACTCCACTATGGATGTAATGTCCCCCACATATGGAAGGCAGAAAGATGCTCCAACCTACTCCACTATGGATGTAATGTCCCCCTCTATGGAAGGCAGAAAGATGCTCCAACCTACTCCACTATGGATGTAATGTCCCCCTCTATGGAAGGCAGAAAGATGCTCCAACCTACTCCACTATGGATGTAATGTCCCCCTCTATGGAAGGCAGAAAGATGCTCCAACCTACTCCACTATGGATGTAATGTCCCCCTCTATGGAAGGCAGAAAGATGCTCCAACCTACTCCACTATGGATGTAATGTCCCCCTCTATGGAAGGCAGAAAGATGCTCCAACCTACTCCACTATGGATGTAATGTCCCCCCTCTATGGAAGGCAGAAAGATGCTCCAACCTACTCCACTATGGATGTAATGTCCCCCTCTATGGAAGGCAGAAAGATGCTCCAACCTACTCCACTATGGATGTAATGTCCCCCTCTATGGAAGGCAGAAAGATGCTCCAACCTACTCCACTATGGATGTAATGTCCCCCTCTATGGAAGGCAGAAAGATGCTCCAACCTACTCCACTATGGATGTAATGTCCCCCTCTATGGAAGGCAGAAAGATGCTCCAACCTACTCCACTATGGATGTAATGTCCCCCTCTATGGAAGGCAGAAAGATGCTCCAACCTACTCCACTATGGATGTAATGTCCCCCTCTATGGAAGGCAGAAAGATGCTCCAACCTACTCCACTATGGATGTAATGTCCCCCTCTATGGAAGGCAGAAAGATGCTCCAACCTACTCCACTATGGATGTAATGTCCCCCCCCATATGGAAGGCAGAAAGATGCTCCAACCTACTCCACTATGGATGTAATGTCCCCCTCTATGGAAGGCAGAAAGATGCTCCAACCTACTCCACTATGGATGTAATGTCCCCCTCTATGGAAGGCAGAAAGATGCTCCAACCTACTCCACTATGGATGTAATGTCCCCCTCTATGGAAGGCAGAAAGATGCTCCAACCTACTCCACTATGGATGTAATGTCCCCCTCTATGGAAGGCAGAAAGATGCTCCAACCTACTCCACTATGGATGTAATGTCCCCCTCTATGGAAGGCAGAAAGATGCTCCAACCTACTCCACTATGGATGTAATGTCCCCCTCTATGGAAGGCAGAAAGATGCTCCAACCTACTCCACTATGGATGTAATGTCCCCCTCTATGGAAGGCAGAAAGATGCTCCAACCTACTCCACTATGGATGTAATGTCCCCCTCTATGGAAGGCAGAAAGATGCTCCAACCTACTCCACTATGGATGTAATGTCCCCCCCTATGGAAGGCAGAAAGATGCTCCAACCTACTCCACTATGGATGTAATGTCCCCCTCTATGGAAGGCAGAAAGATGCTCCAACCTACTCCACTATGGATGTAATGTCCCCCCCCATATGGAAGGCAGAAAGATGCTCCAACCTACTCCACTATGGATGTAATGTCCCCCTCTATGGAAGGCAGAAAGATGCTTCATCTATTCAGTTTATTCACATAGTTTATTGAGATTTAAGTTGACCGAGGACAAACATACACGATGATAAAATAATGACGGTACATTGATCAACAGCAAGACATTGTCACCACAGCTGTTTTGTATCGTGCAGTAAGAAAGGAGGTACAGAGTGAAACCATGGAAACCAACAGGAGAACAACAACAAGGAGTCCGTCCAAAATGGCCTCCTATCCCCTGTAGAGTGAACTACTTCTAACCAGCGCTCTATGGGCTCATTATATAGGGAATAGGGGGCCATTTGGGGTGTAACCCCCACTGCAGAAAACATGAGGACTGTGTAGATATTAACAGTGTAAGCCTCTCAACAGAAAACATGACTGTGTAGATATTAACAGTGTAAGCCTCCCAACAGAAAACATGACTGTGTAGATATTAACAGTGTAAGCCTCCCAACAGAAAACATGACTGTGACGATATATTCAATATATGCCTCCCAACAGAGATGAATAGTTTATAATCATGCAGTATACTGTACGCCTCCCAACAGAGATGAATAGTTTATAATCATGCAGTATACTGTACGCCTCCCAACAGAAAAACACTTTACAATAATATATCAACTCAATCATATCCATTTATACACACATGAAGTCAAAATGCCCTTCAATTCATTTTCCTTCATAATAATGTGCCTTTATATTTACACATAACTGGAGCAGGACAGCTATAGGTTAGAAACTCTACTAGCAAGGTTATAAACTCTACTAGCAAGGTTATAAACTCTACTATCAAGGTTATAAACTCTACTAGCAAGGTTATAAACTCTACTAGCAAGGTTATAAACTCTACTAGCAAGGTTATAAACTCTACTAGCAAGGTTATAAACTCTACTAGCAAGGTTATAAACTCTACTAGCAAGGTTATAAACTCTACTAGCAAGGTTATAAACTCTACTAGCAAGGTTATAAACTCTACTAGCAAGGTTATAAACTCTACTAGCAAGGTTATAAACTCTACTAGCAAGGTTATAAACTCTACTAGCAAGGTTATAAACTCTACTAGCAAGGTTATAAACTCTACTAGCAAGGTTATAAACTCTACTAGCAAGGTTATAAACTCTACTAGCAAGGTTATAAACTCTACTAGCAAGGTTATAAACTCTACTAGCAAGGTTATAAACTCTACTAGCAAGGTTATAAACTCTACTAGCAAGGTTATAAACTCTACTAGCAAGGTTATAAACTCTACTAGCAAGGTTATAAACTCTACTAGCAAGGTTATAAACTCTACTAGCAAGGTTATAAACTCTACTAGCAAGGCAATAGTTGGAGTAGTTTACACAAGCATGATAAAAACTGTACAACAACTATTTAGCCACAATTGAGTTCAGTAAAGATGGGACGGGCAATAGAAAAGGATTGTAACTGTCCTCGGTACAACAGGTGTGTTTACAATCAAACCTAGAGTACCTATGACCTGCACACAATGTGCTGCTTTGTAGAATTCAGGAAGCCACGAGTGGCATTTCCTGAAAGAAGATGAAACGCAGTGAATATATATATACTTTTTTTTTTTACATACCCCTTTGAAGACAATGATCTCAGAAAATACATTACTTTGCAACAGCCAACAGACTTCACAACTTTACAAATGCCGTCCACAAACGCTTTACCGTCCACAAACGCTTTACCGTCCACAAACGCTTTACAATGCACACACGCTTTACCGTCCACAAACGCTTTACAATGCACACACGCTTTACCGTCCACAAACGCTTTACAATGCACACACGCTTTACAATGCACACACGCTTTACAATGCACACACGCTTTACAATGCACACACGCTTTACAATGCACACACGCTTTACAATGCACACACGCTTTACCGTCCACAAACGCTTTACAATGCACACACGCTTTACCGTCCACAAACGCTTTACAATGCACACACGCTTTACAATGCACACACGCTTTACAATGCACACACGCTTTACAATGCACACACGCTTTACAATGCACACACGCTTTACAATGCACACACGCTTTACAATGCACACACGCTTTACAATGCACACACGCTTTACAATGCACACACGCTTTACAATGCACACACAGATATTCAGATGGTTTTATTGTTATAGAAATAATTAGATTATCAAAACGTATAATAATCTACTTTGTAGATAAGAAAGTGCAACACTGCAGTGTCAGAAAAATGTTCAGGTGGGCATCCAGTAGAGACCACTAGAGACCAGTAGAAACCACTAGAGACCAGTAGAAACCACTAGAGACCAGCAGAAACCATTAGAGACCAGGAGAAACCAGTAGAAACCACTAGAGACCAGTAGAAACCATTAGAGACCAGCAGAAACCAGTAGAAACCACTAGAGACCAGCAGAAACCATTAGAGACCAGCAGAAACCACTAGAGACCAGTAGAAACCAGTAGAGACCAGTAGAAACCCATAGAGACCACTAGAAACCACTAGAGACCAGTAGAAACCACTAGAGACCAGCAGAAACCATTAGAGACCAGCAGAAACCACTAGAGACCAGCAGAAACCACTAGAAACCACTAGAGACCAGTAGAAACCAGTAGAGACCAGTAGAAACCCATAGAGACCACTAGAGACCACTAGAGACCAGTAGAATCCCAATGGTGGAATCAAACAGGGACTCTTCCCTTCGATGGAACCCAGGCTTAGCGAAATTAACATGAACCTGTTGTATACTGTTATATTAACGTTATCATCTGCAAATACACTGAACACCGGAGACAAAAAACAGACAACACAACCAGGCTTTTTCCCTTTTTAACAAAATAGCCTTCATTTTTACCAGCAAATATTACACAAACATCCACAGAGATAGAACCACATCGGTCCGCTGGTAGGGAGACTTCTCCCTGCTCTACCAGGAAAGGTTGTCATTAAAATGGCTGCCGGTCAGCAGTACAGGAGGAGAGGGAAGATATTAGTGTTTAACTACAACGAGTTTCAAAATGGCTGCCGGTCAGCAGTACAGGAGGAGGGGATGGATATTAGTGTTTAACTACGACGAGTTTCAAAATGGCTGCCAGTCAGCAGTACAGGAGGAGGGGGAAGATATTAGTGTTTAAAATGGCTGCCGGTCAGCAGTACAGGAGGAGGGGATGGATATTAGTGTTTAACTACGACGAGTTTCAAAATGGCTGCCGGTCAGCAGTACAGGAGGAGGGGGAAGATATTAGTGTTTAAAATGGCTGCCGGTCAGCAGTACAGGAGGAGGGGGATGGATATTAGTGTTTAACTACGACGAGTTTCAAAATGGCTGCCGGTCAGCAGTACAGGAGGAGGGGGATGGATATTAGTGTTTAACTACGACGAGTTTCAAAATGGCTGCCGGTCAGCAGTACAGGAGGAGGGGGGATGGATATTAGTGTTTAACTACAACGAGTTTCATTTAAAGGCTTGTTAGAACTCACTATTACAAAATGGCAGAAGCTTAGGTGAGAGCTGTGTCTCGATGGCCCAGAGGTCTTTTGGTTTATTACACTGCTCAGGCCGCCCTCTCCATCCCTCCCTCTTTTCCCCTCAACCCAGGCCCCTTCTCTCCCTCCCTCCCCTGACATGCCAATAAAATCTAAAACACAGAGATTTCACAAGGCCTACATCAGAACAGCCCACCACACACAATATTCCTTCATATCAACCACAGTAATTGTCTTAACAAGAAATTACACACAAAAATAAAAAAATAAAGTAATCTATTTTCATCAGCTTACAGCGCACGGTGTTAGCCTATCACACACTCACTACAGACGTATCACTTCCTGGTTTCAGAGTTACATCCTTCACCTTCTACATAGTGGGATATCTACATAGTATAACTTGACATTTTTTACATTAGAATATCAACACACCGAGTATACAAAACATTAAGAACACCTTCCTAATATAGAGTGACACCGCCATCCTTTTTGCCCTCGGAACGGCCTCAATGTGTCAGAACGGCCTCAATGTGTCAGAACAGCCTCAATGTGTCAGAACAACCTCAATGTGCCAGAACAGCCTCATTCTGTCAGAACAGCCTCATTCTGTCAGAACAGCCTCAATGTGTCAGAACAGCCTCAATGTGTCAGAACAGCCTCAATGTGCCAGAACAGCCTCAATGTGTCGGGGCATGGACTCTACAAGGTGTTGAAAGCGTTCCACAGGGATGCTGGTCCATGTTGACTCCAGTGCTTCCCACAGTGGTGTCAAGATGGCTGGATGTCCTTTGGGTGGTGGACCATTCTTGATACACATGGGAAACTGTTGAGTGTGAAAAACCCAGCAGCGTTGCAGTTCTTCACACAAACCGGTGCACCCGACACCTACAACCATACCCTGTTTAAAGACACTTAAATATTTTGTCTTGCCCATTCACCCTCTGATTGGCACACAAATACAATCCATGTCTCAAATGTCAAGGCTTGAAAATCCTTCTTTAACCCGTCTCCTCCTCTTCCTCTACACTGATTAAAGTGGATTTAACATGTGTGCCCACAATGGCACCCTATTCCCTATATAGTGCACTACTTTAGACCAGAGCCCTATGGCACCCTATTCCCTATAGAGTGCACTACTTTAGACCAGAGCCCATAGACCTCCAAAGTACTGCACTATATGGAGAATAGGGTGCCATTTGAGACCGTCACACAGTATTCTCTAACCCAGTAGAGTGTCTGTACAGTCCAGTATGTTTCCTTCTCTAGTAAAGAGCGGAGTCGTTGTAGGGGCTGGAGGAAGGGAAGGTGGGACAGGGTTTGTTCCAAGGCAGTGTTCCAGAGTAGTCTGCTGTAGGGAGGCTCAGGGTGCTGGAGCTCTTCAGATGGTTCTTTACGCCCCAGGACAGGAAGGAGCCCTTCTTGGTCACCTTGCGGCCCTTGGGGCTCTTGTCGTCGTCGAATGCCAGGCAGATCATAGAGTAGGTCTTAGATATACCTCCGCAGTACGTGGCACTCTTAGTGGGCTGAGGGGAAGGAGCAGGAGAGGAAAATGAGGGAGAGAGGTGAGAGAGGAGGGGAGGAAGATGAGGGAGGGAGGGAGGGAGGGAGGGAGGGAGGGAGGGAGGGAGGGAGGGAGGGAGGGAGGGAGGAAGATGAGGAAGAGAGAGGAAGAGAGGGAGAGGTGAGAGGAGGGGAGGGATGAGAGGTGGGAGGGGAGGGAGAGAGGTAGGAGGGGAGGGAGAGAGGTAGGAGGGGAGGGAGAGAGAAGAAGGAGAGGAAGATAAGAGAGAGGAAGAGAGGGAGAGAGGATATTACTACAGCTAAAGACTAAACATTTCTAATTTCTACTTAAATGAGTGAAACTGTTTGAGTTTAAAAAATATTCCCCCCAAAAATCCGGGTATTGGTCACATAATATAAAACGCTTCCTGCAATACTTATCCGTTTGACTAAATGAAAAGAAGAGCACATTCAGATGGGAAACTGCCCCTTCTGTCTGTAATCATCAAGCTGAGAGAGAGAGGACCTCCTCGTCGAGAGCTGAGAGAGAGAGGACCTCCTCGCTGAGAGAGAGAGGACCTCCTCGCTGAGAGAGAGAGAGGACCTCCTCGTCGAGAGCTGAGAGAGAGAGAGGACCTCCTCGTCGAGAGCTGAGAGAGAGAGGACCTCCTCGTCGAGAGCTGAGAGAGAGAGGACCTCCTCGTCGAGAGCTGAGAGAGAGAGGACCTCCTCGTCGAGAGCTGAGAGAGAGAGGACCTCCTCGTCGAGAGCTGAGAGAGAGAGAGGACCTCCTCGTCGAGAGCTGAGAGAGAGAGGACCTCCTCGTCGAGAGCTGAGAGAGAGAGGACCTCCTCGTCGAGAGCTGAGAGAGAGAGGACCTCCTCGTCGAGAGCTGAGAGAGAGAGGACCTCCTCGTCGAGAGCTGAGAGAGAGAGGACCTCCTCGTCGAGAGCTGAGAGAGAGAGGACCTCCTCGTCGAGAGCTGAGAGAGAGAGGACCTCCTCGTCGAGAGCTGAGAGAGAGAGGACCTCCTCGTCGAGAGCTGAGAGAGAGAGGACCTCCTCGTCGAGAGCTGAGAGAGAGAGGACCTCCTCGTCGAGAGCTGAGAGAGAGAGGACCTCCTCGTCGAGAGCTGAGAGAGAGAGGACCTCCTCGTCGAGAGCTGAGAGAGAGAGGACCTCCTCGTCGAGAGCTGAGAGAGAGAGGACCTCCTCGTCGAGAGCTGAGAGAGAGAGGACCTCCTCGTCGAGAGCTGAGAGAGAGAGGACCTCCTCGTCGAGAGCTGAGAGAGAGAGGACCTCCTCGTCGAGAGCTGAGAGAGAGAGGACCTCCTCGTCGAGAGCTGAGAGAGAGAGGACCTCCTCGTCGAGAGCTGAGAGAGAGAGGACCTCCTCGTCGAGAGCTGAGAGAGAGAGGACCTCCTCGTCGAGAGCTGAGAGAGAGAGGACCTCCTCGTCGAGAGCTGAGAGAGAGGACCTCCTCGTCGAGAGCTGAGAGAGAGGACCTCCTCGTCGAGAGCTGAGAGAGAGAGGACCTCCTCATCACCAAGCTGAGAAAGAGAGGTACTCCTCATCACCAAGCTGAGAGAGAGAGGAAATCCTCATCACCAAGCTGAGAGAGAGAGGTACTCCTCATCACCAAGCTGAGAGAGAGAGGTACTCCTCATCACCAAGCTGAGAAAGAGAGGTACTCCTCATCACCAAGCTGAGAAAGAGGTACTCCTCATCACCAAGCAGAGAAAGAGAGGTACTCCTCATCACCAAGCTGAGAAAGAGAGGTACTCCTCATCGAGAGCTGAGAGAGAGAGAGATACTCATCGAGAGAGGACCTCCTCATCGAGAGCTAAGAAAGAGAGGACCTCCTCAAGAGCTAAGAAAGAGAGGACCTCCTCATCGAGAGCTGAGAAAGAGAGGAACTCCTCATCGAGAGCTAAGAAAGAGAGGAACTCCTCATCGAGAGCTGAGAGAGAGAGAGATACTCATCGAGAGAGGACCTCCTCATCACCAAGCTGAGAAAGAGAGGAACTCCTCATCGAGAGCTAAGAAAGAGAGGACCTCCTCATCACCAAGCTGAGAAAGAGAGGCCTCCTCATCGAGAGCTAAGAAAGAGAGGAACTCCTCGTCGAGAGCTGAGAGAGAGAGAGAGATACTCATCGAGAGAGGATCTCCTCATCGAGAGCTAAGAAAGAGAGGACCTCCTCATCGAGAGCTAAGAAAGAGAGGACCTCCTCAAGAGCTAAGAAAGAGAGGACCTCCTCATCGAGAGCTAAGAAAGAGAGGAACTCCTCATCGAGAGCTAAGAAAGAGAGGAACTCCTCATCACCAAGCTGAGAAAGAAAGGGTGACCGTCCAGGCTTCCTCAGGAGCCAATAAGGACCTTCCAGGCTTCCTCGGGAGCCAATAAGGACCTTGCAGGCTTCCTCGGGAGCCAATAAGGACCTTCCAGGCTTCCTCGGGAGCCAATAAGGACCTTCCAGGCTTCCTCGGGAGCCAATAAGGACCTTCCAGGCTTCCTCGGGAGCCAATAAGGACCTTCCAGGCTTCCTCGGGAGCCAATAAGGACCTTCCAGGCTTCCTCGGGAGCCAATAAGGACCTTCCAGGCTTCCTCGGGAGCCAATAAGGACCTTCCAGGCTTCCTCGGGAGCCAATAAGGACCTTCCAGGCTTCCTCGGGAGCCAATAAGGACCTTCCAGGCTTCCTCGGGAGCCAATAAGGACCTTCCAGGCTTCCTCGGGAGCCAAAAAGAACCTGCAAGGCTTCCTCGGGAGCCAATAAGGACCTTCCAGGCTTCCTCGGGAGCCAATAAGGACCTTCCAGGCTTCCTCGGGAGCCAATAAGGACCTTCCAGGCTTCCTCGGGAGCCAATCAGAGCCAGAGGGCGGACCTTACCATGGGCAGGCCGCTGTCCATCAAGCTAACAACGCGGATGTCGATCCCGTCCTCGTCCACATCCTTCAGCAGCCGCATCACATCGCTCACTACCATCCACTTACAGTCCGCGTCTCCCACGGCAACAATGTAGTCCCCCTCTTTCAGCCCGTCGACCTGGTAACAGAGAGATAACAACATTTAGTCATGAACAATAGGTGGAAGGAGGTTTTTAACATTTCCAAAGCAACTGAAATAAAACATAAGAGTGAAATAATCAAAAATGAACAGTAAACATTACACTCATGGAAGTTCCAAAAATAATAAAGACATTTCAAATGTCATAAGTCTATTTACAGTGTTGTAACGATGTGAAAATACTTGAAGTACAAAAGGAAAACGAAATAAAAACATAAATTTACACTATTGTTTGTTTGCATCATGCTGTGGGGGTGTTTTTCAGTGGCAGGGACAGGGAGACTAGTCAGGATCAAGGGAAAGATGAACAGAGTAAAGTACAGAGAGATCATTGATGGAAACCTGCTCCAGAGCGCTCAGGACCTCAGACTGTGGTGGAGGTTCACCTTCCAACAGGACAACAACCCTAAGCACACAACCCTTCCCTCCTTGAGGCTAAGTGTGCGTCAGCCTAACCCTTCCCCCCATTAGCCTAAGTGTGCGTCAGCCTAACCCTTCCCTCCTTTAGCCTAAGTGTGCGTCAGCCTAACCCTTCCCCCCATTAGCCTAAATGTGCGTCAGCCTAACCCTTCCCTCCTTTAGCCTAAATGTGCGTCAGCCTAACCCTTCCCCCCATTAGCCTAAGTGTGCGTCAGCCTAACCCTTCCCCCCATTAGCCTAAATGTGCGTCAGCCTAACCCTTCCCTCCTTTAGCCTAAGTGTGCGTCAGCCTAACCCTTCCCCCCATTAGCCTAAATGTGCGTCAGCATAACCCTTCCCTCCTTTAGCCTAAGTGTGCGTCAGCCTAACCCTTCCCCCCCCATTAGCCTAAGTGTGCGTCAGCCTAACCCTTCCCCCCCATTAGCCTAAATGTGCGTCAGCCTAACCCTTCCCTCCTTTAGCCTAAGTGTGCGTCAGCCTAACCCTTCCCCCCCCATTAGCCTAAGTGTGCGTCAGCCTAACCCTTCCCCCCATTAGCCTAAGTGTGCGTCAGCCTAACCCTTCCCCCCCATTAGCCTAAATGTGCGTCAGCCTAACCCTTCCCTCCTTGAGGCTAAATGTGCGTCAGCCTAACCCTTCCCCCCATTAGCCTAAGAGTGCGTCAGCCAAACCCTTCCCCCCCATTAGCCTAAGTGTGCGTCAGCCTAACCCTTCCCCCCCATTAGCCTAAATGTGCGTCAGCCTAACCCTTCCCTCCTTGAGGCTAAGTGTGCATCAGCCTAACCCTTCCCCCCCATTAGCCTAAGTGTGCGTCAGCCTAACCCTTCCCTCCTTGAGCCTAAGAGTGCATCAGCCAAACCCTTCCCCCCCATTAGCCTAAGTGTGCGTCAGCCTAACCCTTCCCCCCCATTAGCCTAAATGTGCGTCAGCCTAACCCTTCCCTCCTTGAGGCTAAGTGTGCGTCAGCCTAACCCTTCCCTCCTTGAGGCTAAGTGTGCGTCAGCCTAACCCTTCCCCCCCATTAGCCTAAGAGTGCGTCAGCCTAACCCTTCCCCCCATTAGCCTAAGTGTGCGTCAGCCTAACCCTTCCCCCCATTAGCCTAAATGTGCGTCAGCCTAACCCTTCCCTCCTTTAGCCTAAGTGTGCGTCAGCCTAACCCTTCCCCCCATTAGCCTAAATGTGCGTCAGCATAACCCTTCCCTCCTTTAGCCTAAGTGTGCGTCAGCCTAACCCTTCCCCCCCCATTAGCCTAAGTGTGCGTCAGCCTAACCCTTCCCCCCCATTAGCCTAAATGTGCGTCAGCCTAACCCTTCCCTCCTTTAGCCTAAGTGTGCGTCAGCCTAACCCTTCCCCCCCCATTAGCCTAAGTGTGCGTCAGCCTAACCCTTCCCCCCATTAGCCTAAGTGTGCGTCAGCCTAACCCTTCCCCCCCATTAGCCTAAATGTGCGTCAGCCTAACCCTTCCCTCCTTGAGGCTAAATGTGCGTCAGCCTAACCCTTCCCCCCATTAGCCTAAGAGTGCGTCAGCCAAACCCTTCCCCCCCATTAGCCTAAGTGTGCGTCAGCCTAACCCTTCCCCCCCATTAGCCTAAATGTGCGTCAGCCTAACCCTTCCCTCCTTGAGGCTAAGTGTGCATCAGCCTAACCCTTCCCCCCCATTAGCCTAAGTGTGCGTCAGCCTAACCCTTCCCTCCTTGAGCCTAAGAGTGCATCAGCCAAACCCTTCCCCCCCATTAGCCTAAGTGTGCGTCAGCCTAACCCTTCCCCCCCATTAGCCTAAATGTGCGTCAGCCTAACCCTTCCCTCCTTGAGGCTAAGTGTGCGTCAGCCTAACCCTTCCCTCCTTGAGGCTAAGTGTGCGTCAGCCTAACCCTTCCCCCCCATTAGCCTAAGAGTGCGTCAGCCTAACCCTTCCCCCCCAGTAACCAGTAGTATAGCAGACTCACAGCGGCAGGGCAGAGTGGGTCCAGGGAGGTAACCTGTACAGGTACTGGGTCTCCTCTCAGGGTGAAGCCCAGGTCTCTGTCCTCCAGTCTCAGCCTGACGGTACGAGGAGCTGTCCACCGTTGCTTAGCAGAGAACACTGACAGAGGACCCTGGAGGGGGAGGGGCAGGTTATGAAAACTTACCATGGACACCCCAAACCTTGATAGGACTGACAGTGGGCCTTCCAAATGGTACTAAGGGACCTGGTCTAAGATAGGGCACTATGTAGGGAATAGATGAGGGTGCGTTTGGGACACCATGGGTTAATGTTAGTACTGCCATAGTGGTTCTGTTGGATCACTGTCTCCAGGGTTAATGTTAGTACTGCCAGTGGTTCTGTTGGATCACTGTCTCCAGGGTTAATGTTAGTACTGCCATAGTGGTTCTGTTGGGTCACTGTCTCCAGGGTTAATGTTAGTACTGCCATAGTGGTTCTGTTGGATCACTGTCTCCAGGGTTAATGTTAGTACTGCCATAGTGGTTCTGTTGGGTCACTGTCTCCAGGGTTAATGTTAGTACTGCCATAGTGGTTCTGTTGGATCACTGTCTCCAGGGTTAATGTTAGTACTGCCATAGTGGTTCTGTTGGATCACTGTCTCCAGGGTTAATGTTAGTACTGCCATAGTGGTTCTGTTGGGTCACTGTCTCCAGGGTTAATGTTAGTACTGCCATAGTGGTTCTGTTGGGTCACTGTCTCCAGGGTTAATGTTAGTACTGCCATAGTGGTTCTGTTGGGTCACTGTCTCCAGGGTTAATGTTAGTACTGCCATAGTGGTTCTGTTGGGTCACTGTCTCCAGGGTTAATGTTAGTACTGCCATAGTGGTTCTGTTGGGTCACTGTCTCCAGGGTTAATGTTAGTACTGCCATAGTGGTTCTGTTGGGTCACTGTCTCCAGGGTTAATGTTAGTACTGCCATAGTGGTTCTGTTGGGTCACTGTCTCCAGGGTTAATGTTAGTACTGCCATAGTGGTTCTGTTGGGTCACTGTCTCCAGGGTTAATGTTAGTACTGCCATAGTGGTTCTGTTGGGTCACTGTCTCCAGGGTTAATGTTAGTACTGCCATAGTGGTTCTGTTGGGTCACTGTCTCCAGGGTTAATGTTAGTACTGCCATAGTGGTTCTGTTGGGTCACTGTCTCCAGGGTTAATGTTAGTACTGCCATAGTGGTTCTGTTGGGTCACTGTCTCCAGGGTTAATGTTAGTACTACCATAGTGGTTCTGTTGAGTCACTGTCTCCAGGGTTAATGTTAGTACTGACATAGTGGTTCTGTTGGGTCACTGTCTCCAGGGTTAATGTTAGTACTGCCATAGTGGTTCTGTTGGGGCGGATTCAGAAAACAGCACCACACCATCTGGGTGTTCAAAGAAAGTTTAACTGAATTTAACTGTTTAAAACAACAACACACAAATCCAGAGCTTTGTGATGCCAATTTCTGAATAGACCGTAGATATTTTACACGACGGGACGGTTTCCCAGACACAGATTAATCTTAGTCCCAGACTATAAGAGGAGTTTTAAGAGTTACTGGTGATTCTCTATTCACCAAGCTTCATAGTCCAGGACTAGGCTTTAACAATCTGTGTCTGGAACAGCAGCCCTGAAATGTTAAAAGAAATTAGTAAGCCCACATACCAGCCTCCGGAAAAAGTCTGTGACTTTCACCTTTGTGGACATGGGCGTTTCCATCTCTGCCTTGTGCTCCGTTTTAGCTGAGGAGGGAAAACAGGTCTGTTTATTACCACAACAACACAACCTGCCAACGTCCTCTGGGGTTCAGCACGACAGGGAGCGCATGGCCACACTGTAAACATTACAGTATCACAACATCCTGGACCTACTAAACAGCTGTTTAAAAGGTTATTAGGTTGTTTCACATGAGAACCAACCAGGAAGTTACATTGTATGTCTAGTCTTACAATCCACACCACCGATGGAACAGACCCATTGTAATGAGGTCCAACAGTCACACCCCCTCTGTCTCTCCAATGACATGAGGTCCAACAGTCAGACCCCCTCTGTCTCTCCAATGACATGAGGTCCAACAGCCAGACCCCCTCGGTCTCTCCAATGACATGAGGTCCAACAGTCAGACCCCCTCGGTCTCTCCAATGACATGAGGTCCAACAGACAGACCCCCTCTGTCTCTCCAATGATATGAGGTACATTTGACAGTCAGACCCCTCTGTCTCACCAATGACATGAGGTACATTTATTTGACAGTCAGACCCCTCTGTCTCACCAATGACATGAGGTACATTTATTTGACAGTCAGACCCCTCGGTCTCTCCAATGACATGAGGTCCAACAGTCAGACTCCCTCGGTCTCTCTAATGACAGTCAGTTGTCTTGAATCAACAGTGATGTGGAGCCAGAGCTGATGACCATGTAAAAAGGTTTTTAAATGAGGTTGATTGAGTGGTTGATTGGTTGGTTGATTGATTTGTTGATTGAGTGGTTGGTTGATTGATTGATTGATTGGTTGGTTGGTTGAGTTCCCAATAAGAGGTTCACTTACAGACGATGTCTGGTGCTTCACAAATACAATTGATTGATTGATTGACTCACAGATGATGTCTGGAGCCTCCAGGTAGTCTGTGAACTCGTCCTCTCGGTTGTTGTCATTGAACTTGGCCAGGGAACGGTTGTGACTGGCCTGGAGGATGGCCTGGAGCACATCCAGCTTCCTGAGGTGACGACACAGACTATGGATCCTCAGACCCTCCTCATGACCTATCACAGCCCGCCGCAGGTGGGCCTTACCTGGGGAAGGAGTAGGGAGGTGGAGGAGGGAGGAGGAATTAACGGGGAGGTGGAGGAGAGGAGGGGAGGGAGGTGGAGGGGTACCAGGTGATAACATGGCTATATACACACACCGGGTACCAGGTGATAACATGGCTATATACACACACCGGGTACCAGGGGATAACATGGCTATATACACACAGGGTACCAGGTGATAACATGGCTATATACACACCGGGTACCAGGTGATAATATGGCTATATACACACCGGGTACCAGGTGATAACATGGCTATATACACACGGGGTACCAGGTGATAACATGGCTATATACACACGGGGTACCAGGTGATAACATGGCTATATACACACAGGGCACCATGTGATAACATGGCTATATACACACGGGGTACCAGGTGATAACGGGGCTATACACACGGGGTACCAGGTGATAACGGGGCTATACACACGGGGTACCAGGTGATAACGGGGCTATACACACGGGGTACCAGGTGATAACATGGCTATATACACACGGGGTACCAGGTGATAACATGGCTATATACACACGGGGTACCAGTTGATAACATGGCTATATACACACGGGGACCAGGTGATAACGGGGCTATACACACGGGGTACCAGGTGATAACATGGCTATATACACAAGGGGTACCAGGTGATAACAGGGTGTAGAGTCCAGACAGTCAGGGACTATATAAATGACAGTCAGTGTGTCGAGTCCAGACAGTCAGGACTATATAAATGACAGTCAGTGTGTAGAGTCCAGACAGTCAGGGACTATATAAATGACAGTGTGTAGAGTCCAGACAGTCAGGGACTATATAAATGACAGTGTGTAGAGTCCAGACAGTCAGGGACTTTATAAATGACAGTCAGTGTGTAGAGTCCAGACAGTCAGGGACTATATAAATGACAGTCAGTGTGTAGAGTTCAGACAGTCAGGACTATATAAATGACAGTCAGTGTGTAGAGTCCAGACAGTCAGGGACTATATAAATGACAGTGTGTAGAGTCCAGACAGTCAGGGACTATATAAATGACAGTGTGTAGAGTCCAGACAGTCAGGGACTATATAAATGACAGTGTGTAGAGTCCAGACAGTCAGGGACTATATAAATGACAGTCATGTGTGTAGAGTCCAGACAGTCAAGGACTATATAAATGACAGTGTGTAGAGTCCAGACAGTCAGGGACTATATAAATGACAGTCAGTGTGTAGAGTCCAGACAGTCAGGGGCTATATAAATGACAGGGTGTTGAGTCCAGACAGTCAGGACTATATAAATGACAGTCAGTGTGTAGAGTCCAGACAGTCAGGGACTATATAAATGACAGTGTGTAGAGTCCAGACAGTCAGGGACTATATAAATGGCAGTGTGTAGAGTCCAGACAGTCAGGGACTTTATAAATGACAGTCAGTGTGTAGAGTCCAGACAGTCAGGGACTATATAAATGACAGTCAGTGTGTAGAGTTCAGACAGTCAGGACTATATAAATGACAGTCCGTGTGTAGAGTCCAGACAGTCAGGGACTATATAAATGACAGTCATGTGTGTTGAGTCCAGACAGTCAGGGACTATATAAATGACAGTGTGTAGAGTCCAGACAGTCAGGGACTATATAAATGACAGTGTGTAGAGTCCAGACAGTCAGGGACTATATAAATGACAGTGTGTAGAGTCCAGACAGTCAGGGACTTTATAAATGACAGTCAGTGTGTAGAGTCCAGACAGTCAGGGACTATATAAATGACAGTCAGTGTGTAGAGTTCAGACAGTCAGGACTATATAAATGACAGTCAGTGTGTAGAGTCCAGACAGTCAGGGACTATATAAATGACAGTCAGTGTGTAGAGTCCAGACAGTCAGGGACTATATAAATGACAGTCATGTGTGTAGAGTCCAGACAGTCAGGTACTATATAAATGACAGTCATGTGTGTAGAGTCCAGACAGTCAGGGACTATATAAATGACAGTGTGTAGAGTCCAGACAGTCAGGGACTATATAAATGACAGTGTGTAGAGTCCAGACAGTCAGGGACTATATAAATGACAGTCATGTGTGTAGAGTCCAGACAGTCAAGGACTATATAAATGACAGTGTGTAGAGTCCAGACAGTCAGGGACTATATAAATGACAGTCAGTGTGTAGAGTCCAGACAGTCAGGGACTATATAAATGACAGTCAGTGTGTAGAGTCCAGACAGTCAGGGACTATATAAATGACAGTCAGTGTGTAGAGTCCAGACAGTCAGGGACTATATAAATGACAGTCAGTGTGTAGAGTCCAGACAGTCAGGACTATATAAATGACAGTCAGTGTGTAGAGTCCAGACAGTCAGGGACTATATAAATGACAGTCAGTGTGTAGAGTCCAGACAGTCAGGGACTTTATAAATGACAGTCAGTGTGTAGAGTCCAGACAGTCAGGGACTATATAAATGACAGTCAGTGTGTAGAGTCCAGACAGTCAGGACTATATAAATGACAGTCAGTGTGTAGAGTCCAGACAGTCAAGGACTATATAAATGACAGTGTGTAGAGTCCAGACAGTCAGGGACTATATAAATGACAGTCAGTGTGTAGAGTTCAGACAGTCAGGGACTATATAAATGACAGGGTGTTGAGTCCAGACAGTCAAGGACTATATAAATGACAGTCAGTGTGTAGAGTCCAGACAGTCAGGGACTATATAAATGACAGTGTGTAGAGTCCAGACAGTCAGGGACTATATAATGACTGTATCTAGACCTAAACCACATAAAGGACTTGTTTAAACACGGCATTGGGTTTGGAGCCTTACCGATTTGTCGTCTCTCCTCTATCTTCCTGAGGATGTCGAGTGGGGAGCGGCCATCTGGCATGGCATCATACGCCTGGGACAGAGCCTTCTCCTGTTGGTCCTCGTCATCACTGGGCCTCACTGGAAAACACAGAGACAGGAGACAGGGATTAGAAATGGCAACACAGAGACATGAGACAGGGATGAGGGACATGGCAACACAGAGACATGGATTAGGGACATGGCAACACAGAGACAGGGATTAGGGACACGTCAACACAGAGACAGGAGACAGGGATTAGGGACACGTCAACACAGAGGCAGGGATTAGGGACACACGGCAACACAGAGACAGGAGACAGGGATTAGGGACACGGCAACACAGAGACAGGAGACGGGGATTAAGGACATGGCAACACAGAGACAGGGATTAGGGACATGGCAACACAGAGACAGGGATTAGGGACATGGCAACACAGAGACAGGGATTAGGGACATGGCAACACAGAGACAGGGATTAGGGACACGGCAACACAGAGACGGGGATTAGGGACATGGCAACACAGAGACGGGGATTAGGGACATGGCAACACAGAGACAGGGATTAGGGACATGGCAACACAGAGACAGGGATTAGGGACATGGCAACACAGAGACAGGGATCAGGGACATGGCAACACAGAGACAGGAGACAGGGATTAGACATGGCAACACAGAGACGGGGATTAGGGACATGGCAACACAGAGACGGGGATTAGGGACATGGCAACACAGAGACAGGGATTAGGGACATGGCAACACAGAGACAGGGATTAGGGACATGGCAACACAGAGACAGGGATCAGGGACATGGCAACACAGAGACAGGAGACAGGGATTAGACATGGCAACACAGAGACAGGGATTAGGGACACGGAAACACAGAGACGGGGATCAGGGACACTGCAACACAGAGACAGGAGACGGGGATTAGACATGGCAACACAGAGACGGGGATCAGGGACACACAGAGACTAGGACACGGCAACACAGAGACTAGGACACGGCAACACAGAGACTAGGACACGGCAACACAGAGACTAGGACACGGCAACACAGAGACTAGGACACGGCAACACAGAGACTAGGACACGGCAACACAGAGACTAGGACACGGCAACACAGAGACTAGGACACGGCAACACAGAGACTAGGACACGGCAACACAGAGACTAGGACACGGCAACAGACAGGGATTAGGGACACGGCAACATATAAGGCCCTGCCCCACCCCCCTTTCGGAAAAGCTGACCACGACTCCATTTTGTTGATCCCTGCCTACAGACAGAAACTAAAACAAGAAGCTCCCACGCTGAGGTCTGTCCAACGCTGGTCTGACCAAGCTGACTCCACACTCCAAGACTGCTTCCATCACGTGGACTGGGAGATGTTTCGTATTGCGTCAGACAACAACATTGACGAATACGCTGATTCGGGGGGTGCGAGTTCATTAGAACGTGCGTTGAAGATGTTGTTCCCATAGCAACGATTAAAACATTCCCTAACCAGAAACCGTGGATTGATGGCAGCATTCGTGTGAAACTGAAGGCGCGAACCACTGCTTTTAATCAGGGCAAGGTGTCTGGTAACATGACTGAATACAAACAGTGCAGCTATTCCCTCCGCAAGGCTATCAAACAAGCTAAGCGCCAGTACAGAGACAAAGTAGAATCTCAATTCAACGGCTCAGACACAAGAGGCATGTGGCAGGGTCTACAGTCAATCACGGACTACAGGAAGAAACCCAGCCCAGTCACGGACCAGGATGTCTTGCTCCCAGGCAGACTAAATAACTTTTTTGCCCGCTTTGAGGACAATACAGTGCCACTGACACGGCCTGCAACGAAAACATGCGGTCTCTCCTTCACTGCAGCCGAAGTGAGTAAGACATTTAAACGTGTTAACCCTCGCAAGGCTGCAGGCCCAGACGGCATCCCCAGCCGCGCCCTCAGAGCATGGGCAGACCAGCTGGCCGGTGTGTTTACGGACATATTCAATCAATCCCTATACCAGTCTGCTGTTCCCACATGCTTCAAGAGGGCCACCATTGTTCCTGTTCCCAAGAAAGCTAAGGTAACTGAGCTAAACGATTACCGCCCCGTAGCACTCACATCCGTCATCATGAAGTGCTTTGAGAGACTAGTCAAGGACCATATCACCTCCACCCTACCTGACACCCTAGACCCACTCCAATTTGCTTACCGCCCAAATAGGTCCACAGACGATGTAATCTCAACCACACTGCACACTGCCCTAACCCATCTGGACAAGAGGAATACCTATGTGAGAATGCTGTTCATCGACTACAGCTCGGCATTCAACACCATAGTACCCTCCAAGCTCGTCATCAAGCTCGAGACACTGGGTCTCGACCCCGCCCTGTGCAACTGGGTACTGGACTTCCTGACGGGCCGCCCCCAGGTGGTGAGGGTAGGCAACAACATCTCCTCCCCGCTGATCCTCAACACTGGGGCCCCACAAGGGTGCGTTCTGAGCCCTCTCCTGTACTCCCTGTTCACCCACGACTGCGTGGCCACGCACGCCTCCAACTCAATCATCAAGTTTGCGGACGACACAACAGTGGTAGGCTTGATTACCAACAACGACGAGACGGCCTACAGGGAGGAGGTGAGGGCCCTCGGAGTGTGGTGTCAGGAAAATAACCTCACACTCAACGTCAACAAAACTAAGGAGATGATTGTGGACTTCAGGAAACAGCAGAGGGAACACCCCCCCATCCACATCGATGGAACAGCATTGGAGAGGGTAGCAAGTTTTAAGTTCCTCGGCATACACATCAGACAAACTGAATTGGTCCACTCACACAGACAGCATCGTGAGGAAGGCGCAGCAGCGCCTCTTCAACCTCAGGAGGCTGAAGAAATTCGGCTTGTCACCAAAAGCACTCACAAACTTCTACAGATGCACAATCGAGAGCATCCTGGCGGGCTGTATCACCGCCTGGTATGGCAACTGCACCGCCCTCAACCGTAAGGCTCTCCAGAGGGTAGTGAGGTCTGCACAACGCATCACCGGGGGCAAACTACCTGCCCTCCAGGACAGCTACACCACCCGATGCTACAGGAAGGCTATAAAGATCATCAAGGACATCAACCACCTGAGCCACTGTCTGTTCACCCCGCTGTCATCCAGAAGGCGAGGTCAGTACAGGTGCATCAAAGCTGGGACCGAGAGACTGAAAAACAGCTTCTATCTCAAGGCCATCAGACTGTTAAACAGCCACCACTAACATTGAGTGGCTACTGCCAACACACTGTCAATGACACTGACTCTACTCCAGCCACTTTAATCATGGGAATTGATGGGAAATGATGTAAATATATCACTAGCCACTTTAAACAATGCTACCTTATATAATGTTACTTACCCTACATTATTCATCTCATATGCATACGTAGATACTGTACTCTATATCATCGACTGCATCCTTATGTAATACATGTATCACTAGCCACTTTAACTACGCCACTTGGTTTACATACTCATCTCATATGTATATACTGTACTCGATATCATCTACTGTATCTTGCCTATGCTGCTCTGTACCATCACTCATTCATATATCCTTATGTACATATTCTTTATCCCCTTACACTGTGTATAAGACAGTAGTTTTTTGGAATTGTTAGTTAGATTACTTGTTCGTTATTACTGCATTGTCGGAACTAGAAGCACAAGCATTTCGCTACACTCGCATTAACATCTGCTAACCATGTGTATGTGACAAATAAAATTGGATTTGATTTGATTTGAACACAGAGACAGGGATTAGGGACATGGCAACACAGAGACGGGGATTAGGGACATGGCAACACAGAGACAGGGATTAGGGACATGGCAACACAGAGACAGGGATTAGGGACATGGCAACACAGAGACAGGATTGTAGGGATGTAGCCTTGGCTGTTGGCAGAGGACAGTGTTGGCAGAAAGACAGTGTCGGCAGAAGACAGATCCAGTCTGGGACTGTGAGACAGTTTGGTTTGAACAACACAAAGACATGTTACATAAATATTTATAACTGGCCAGGTTGGTACAGATTCACTCTACACTACTCTGTCCTCTTCATAAAACTAAAGGTCTCAGTACTCTGGGCTGTTCTGTCTCTCTGTCCTCTTTATAAAACTAAAGGTCTCAGTACTCTGAGCTGTTCTGTCTCTCTGTCCTCTTTTTTAAACTAAAGGTCTCAGTACTCTGAGAAAGAGGTGAATGAACAAGTCTGTTCCTGTAAGGTCCAGGAAACTCATCTAGGAACTAACAGAACCAGTCTGTTCCAGGAAACTCATCTAGGAACTAACAGAACCAGTCTGGTCCAGGAAACTCATCTAGGAACTAACAGAACCAGTCTGGTCCAGGAAACTCATCTAGGAACTAACGGAACCAGTCTGTTCCAGTCTGTTCCAGGAAACTCATCTAGGAACTAACAGAACCAGTCTGCTCCAGTCTGTTCCAGGAAACTCATCTAGGAACTAACAGAACCAGTCTGGTCCAGGAAACTCATCTAGGAACTAACAGAACCAGTCTGGTCCAGGAAACTCATCTAGGAACTAACAGAACCAGTCTGTTCCAGGAAACTCATCTAGGAACTAACATAACCAGTCTGTTCAAGGAAACTCATCTAGGAACTAACAGAACCAGTCTGCTCCAGGAAACTCATCTAGGAACTAACAGAACCAGTCTGTTCCAGGAAACTCATCTAGGAACTAACAGAACCAGTCTGCTCCAGTCTGTTCCAGGAAACTCATCTAGGAACTAACAGAACCAGTCTGTTCCAGGAAACTCATCTAGGAACTAACAGAACCAGTCTGTTCAAGGAAACTCATCTAGGAACTAACAGAACCAGTCTGTTCCAGGAAACTCATCTAGGAACTAACAGAACCAGTCTGTTCCAGGAAACTAATCTAGTAACTAACAGAACCAGTCTGTTCCAGTCTGTTCCTGGAAACTCATCTAGGAACTAACAGAACCAGTCTGTTCCAGGAAACTCATCTAGTAACTAACAGAACCAGTCTGTTCCAGGAAACTCATCTAGGAACTAACAGAACCAGTCTGTTCCAGGAAACTCATCTAGGAACTAACAGACATTTACACATCTCCCTTTCTCCCTCTGGATCGTGCATAGAAGGGATATGATTGGCTGCTTGACTTACGCTGGTGGTCCAATAGCGCAGTAGCCAGGAAGTAGTGTGCCAGTGAACGGTAGTGGTGGGTCTTGACCTGAGCCATGGTGGACCAGAAGAACGGGACGTTGTCCTTGATGGGAGTCTGGCTCATGGACTGGTGAACCTGGTCATAGGTGTCTCCTACCTGAGACGGGGACACAGAGATGTTCTGTTAGAGTACACATCCTACCTGAGAGGACAGAGATGTTCTGTTAGAGTACACATCGCAAATGGCACCCTATTCCCTATATGTAGTGCACTACTGTTGACCAGAGCCCTATGGCACCCTATTCCCAATATAGTGCACTACTTTAGACCAGAGCCCTATGGCACCTTATTCCCTATATAATGCACTACTTTAGACCAGAGCCCTATGGCACCCTATTCCCTATATAGTGCACTACTTTAGACCAGAGCCCTATGGCACCCTATTCCCTATATAGTGCACTACTTTAGACCAGAGGCTTAGGGCACTAAATAGGGAATAGGGTGCCACGGCTCTTTAGTCAGACACACCTCAACGGGATGTGACAGTGTGATGCCATATCGTCTTAGATGATGGAACCCCTTTTAGCGTTGAGGTGAAACTCTCTCAGAATAACCCCGTTTGGGCAAAGCGTTTAGCATTCAGGTAAAACTCTCTCAGAATAACCCCATTAGGGCAAAGCGTTTAGCGTTGAGGTGAAACTCTCTCAGATGAACCCCATTAGGTCAAAGCGTTTAGCGTTCAGGTGAAACTCTCAGATTAACCCCGTTTGGGCAAAGCAGATGTGGTGAACGTTGCCCATTGAACATCAACAGACAAATCCATCCATCGATAACAGTGGAACTACATACCTGATTTAACCAAGATCAATCAGTCTGTATCAGCCTGTAGACTGAGGGGAAGGACTCAGTATTGTATTGTTCATGTACCTTGGCAGCCTGTAGACTGAGGGAAAGGACTCAGTATTGTATTGTTCATGTACCTTGGCAGCCTGTAGACTGAGGGAAAGGACTCAGTATTGTTCATGTACCTTGGCAGCCTGTAGACTGAGGGAAAGGACTCAGTATTGTATTGTTCATGTACCTTGGCAGCCTGTAGACTGAGGGAAAGGACTCAGTATTGTTCATGTACCTTGGCAGCTTGTAGACTGAGGGAAAGGACTCAGCGTATTGTTCATGTACCTTGGCAGCCTGTAGACTGTGGGAAAGGACTCAGTATTGTTCATGTACCTTGGCAGCCTGTAGACTGAGGGAAAGGACTCAGCATTGTTCATGTACCATGGCAGCCTGTAGACTGAGGGAAAGGACTCAGTATTGTTCATGTACCTTGGCAGCCTGTAGACTGTGGGAAAGGACTCAGTATTGTATTGTTCATGTACCTTGGCAGCCTGTAGACTGTGGGAAAGGACTCAGTATTGTTCATGTAACTTGGCAGCCTGTAGACTGAGGGAAAGGACTCAGTATTGTTCATGTACCTTGGCAGCCTGTAGACTAAGGAAAGGACTCAGTATTGTTCATGTACCTTGGCAGCCTGTAGACTGAGGGAAAGGACTCAGTATTGTTCATGTACCTTGGCAGCCTGTAGACTGAGGGAAAGGACTCAGTATTGTATTGTTCATGTACCTTGGCAGCCTGTAGACTGAGGGAAAGGACTCAGTATTGTTCATGTACCTTGGCAGCTTGTAGACTGAGGGAAAGGACTCAGCGTATTGTTCATGTACCTTGGCAGCCTGTAGACTGTGGGAAAGGACTCAGTATTGTTCATGTACCTTGGCAGCCTGTAGACTGAGGGAAAGGACTCAGCATTGTTCATGTACCATGGCAGCCTGTAGACTGAGGGAAAGGACTCAGTATTGTTCATGTACCTTGGCAGCCTGTAGACTGTGGGAAAGGACTCAGTATTGTATTGTTCATGTACCTTGGCAGCCTGTAGATTGTGGGAAAGGACTCAGTATTGTTCATGTAACTTGGCAGCCTGTAGACTAAGGGAAAGGACTCAGTATTGTTCATGTACCTTGGCAGCCTGTAGACTGTGGAAAGGACTCAGTATTGTTCATGTACCTTGGCAGCCTGTAGACTGAGGGAAAGGACTCAGTATTGTTCATGTACCTTGGCAGCCTGTAGACTGTGGGAAAGGACTCAGTATTGTTCATGTACCTTGGCAGCCTGTAGACTGTGGGAAAGGACTCAGTATTGTTCATGTACCTTGGCAGCCTGTAGACTGAGGGAAAGGACTCAGTATTGTTCATGAACCTTGGCAGCCTGTAGACTGAGGGAAATGACTCAGTATTGTTCATGTACCTTGGCAGCCTGTAGACTGAGGGAAATGACTCAGTATTGTTCATGTACCTTGGCAGCCTGTAGACTGAGGGAACGGACTCAGTATTGTTCATGTACCTTGGCAGCCTGTAGACTGAGGGAAAGGACTCAGTATTGTTCATGTACCTTGGCAGCCTGTAGACTGAGGGAAATGACTCAGTATTGTTCATGTACCTTGGCAGCCTGTAGACTGAGGGAAAGGACTCAGTATTGTTCATGTACCTTGGCAGCCTGTAGACTGAGGGAAAGGACTAAGTATTGTTCATGTACCTTGGCAGCCTGTAGACTGTGGGAAAGGACTCAGTATTGTTCATGTACCTTGGCAGTCTGTAGACTGAGGGAAAGGACTCAGTATTGTTCATGTACCTTGGCAGCCTGTAGACTGAGGGAAAGGACTCAGTATTGTTCATGTACCTTGGCAGCCTGTAGACTGAGGGAAAGGACTCAGTATTGTTCATGTACCTTGGCAGCCTCGTGGGCCATCTTGAGAAGAGAGAAGAACTCATTGCGGATGCCAGACAGAGCGATCTTCTCAAACAGACACTCCTGAGCTTGGGCCAGCATCATCTTGATGAGCATGCTGAGCATGGAGGGACTCATGTCATAGCTGGGGGTGTGGGTGAACGTCTCCTTCAGGTGGTGGAGGACTCCTACAGGGGGGGGGAGGGGGGGGAGACACAGAGAGAGTAGGGGAGGTGAGTATGGAGGGACTCATGACATAGCTGGGGGTGAACGTCTCCTTCAGGTGGTTCAGGACTCATTTCTAAACGTTGCTACCGGATAAAATATATGCTCCAAAACAAGCATGCTCCAGTTTTCACACAATTATCAAAACTGCATTCATAAAAACTGAATTCAACATGAGAATGTGCTAATCATCCTTTTATACTCCCGGTACCACAAGTACTCACAGTTTCTAACGTTGGACATTAGGCCGAGGGGCAGTACTGTCCTAGTTTGGGTTGACTGCCGAGGGGCAGTACTGTCCTAGTTTGGGTTGACTGCCGAGGGGCAGTACTGTCCTAGTTTGGGTTGACTGCCGAGGGGCAGTACTGTCCTAGTTTGGGTTGACTGCCGAGGGGCAGTACTGTCCTAGTTTGGGTTGACTGCCGAGGGGCAGTACTGTACTGTGGGACATGATGCATGGGAAACTAGAGAAGCCAGAAGAGGACTGGCAACCCCACATAGCCTGGTTCCTCTCTAGGTTTCTTCCTAGGTTTTTGCCTTTCTAGGGAGTTTTTCCTAGCCACCGTGCTTCTACACCTGCATTGCTTGCTGTTTGGAGTTTTAGGCTGGGTTTCTGTACAGCACTTTGAGATATTAGCTGATGTAAGAAGGACTTTATAAATACATTTGATTGATTGATTGATTCTTAAATGGTTCATCTTTACCAGTAGCCGGTCCATAGAGTTTTTCCTGACATGACATTTGAAAACTATGAAATGAAATTTTTCAACTGGCTTTCTCTGACAGGCTGTTTTCCTATCGTTAAACAAAGATTACACAAGGAGAGAACTGGTCACGGCACCAACTGTGGGATAAGGGACCTACAAACGTACAAAATGTATAAACTAAGTCAAATCTTCTAAACCTCTTGTAATCTGAGTGTACTGTATATTCCACCAGTGTTACTGGCAATGACTAGAGTCTAGCTGTGTCATAATGGCCACTGGTGTTGTCCAAAATGGCACGCTATTCCCTACATAGTGCACTACTCTTAACCAGGGCCCTATTCCCTACATAGGGCACTACTCTTAATCAGGGCCCTATTCCCTATAACCAGGGCCCTATTCCCTACATAGTGCACTACTCTTAACCAGGGCCCTATTCCCTATATAGTGCACTACTCTTAACCAGGGCCCTATTCCCTACATAGTGCACTACTCTTAACCAGGGCCCTATTCCCTATAACCAGGACCCTATTCCCTACATAGAGTTAATAAGGTGTCACGTGGGACACAGCCGACTGTGGTTCTAGTGTCTCCTCACCTGCAGCTTTCTGGAAGGCTGTGATGGCATCCTGGAGGCCGGCGCCCGTCTGGCGGTTGCAGCGCGTGCCGATCTGGGTGTAGAGGGCGCCGATGTTGAACAGAATACTGGCCTTCTCCAGAGAGACGTTCTGCTGGCACACTGGAACACCTGTGAACGAGTCATACCTGGGAGAGAGACAGACAGAGAGGTCACTAGCGGAACCATAACACCGTGTTGACCCCTGGAGAAACAGACATGCTGACCCCTGGAGAGAGACAGAGAGATCACTAGCGGAACCATAACACCGTGTTGACCCCTGGAGAGACAGACATGTTGACCCCTGGAGAGACAGACATGTTGACCCCTGGAGAGACAGACATGTTGACCCCTGGAGAGACAGACAGAGAGGTCACTAGTGGAACCATAACACCATGATGACCCCTGGAGAGACAGACATGTTGACTCCTGGAGAGAGACCCTCCATCAGTGCTCAGACTGTCCGCAATAGGCTGAGAGAGGCTGGACTGAGGGCTTGTAAGCCTGTTGTAAGGCAGGTCCTCACCAGACATCACCTATGGGTTTAAACCCTCCATCAGTGCTCAGACTGTCCGCAATAGGATGAGAGAGGCTGGACTGAGGGCTTGTAGGCCTGTTGTAAGGCAGGTCCTCACCAGCAACAACGTTGCCTATGGGCACAAACCCACTGTCGCTGGACCAGACAGGACTGGCAAAAAGTGCATTGGAGACAGTCCGGTGAAGCTACTATAGATACCTGGACCCCTGGCTGGGTCAGACTATGATTGACGGGGCATTGGAGACAGTCAGGTGAAGCTACTATAGATACCTGGACCACTGGGCTGGGTCAGACCATGATTGACGGGGCATTGGAGACAGTGAGGTGGAACGTACCAAGTAAAGAAGATGCCCATCTGGCGGGTAGCGGAGAAGAAGCGGCTCTCCAGTAGAGGTATGTGGCTGAAGTACTTGGCCAGGATCTCGATGCCGGCGTCATTGCGACTGGGGGTACGACAGGCCTGGGGGTACGGTGGGGAAAGAGGGTCAAAATACAACAAGACCGTTCTCTGTGTGGTGGGTGATTCCATAGAGAACCCAGTTTCACTCTGACAATGTAGATTTCTATGAGACCGATGCTGAAAGTACCTGTCTCAGGTCCATCAGGTCAGCGATCTCCTCCTCGAAGCTGGAGCCATCTTCACTGTAATGCTCCAGGATGAAGTCCTGGAAAAACACACCAGAACAGAGAGGAGACCATCGTCAACACACCAGAACAGAGAGGAGACCATCGTCAACACACCAGAACAGAGAGGAGACCATCGTCAACACACCAGAAGAGAAAGACCATCGTCAACACACCAGAACAGAGAGGAGACCATCGTCAACACACCAGAACAGAGAGGAGACCATTGTCAACACACCAGAACAGAGAGGAGACCATCGTCAACACACCAGAACAGAGAGGAGACCATCGTCAACACACCAGAACAGAGAGGAGACCATCGTCAACACACCAGAACAGAGAGGAGACCATCGTCAACACACCAGAAGAGAAAGACCATCGTCAACACACCAGAAGAGAAAGACCATCGTCAACACACCAGAACAGAGAGACCATCGTCAACACACCAGAACAGAGGAGACCATCGTCAACACACCAGAACAGAGAGACCATCGTCAACACACCAGAACAGAGAGACCATCATCAACACACCAGAACAGAGAGACCATCATCAACACATCAGAAGAGAGACCATCATCAAGCCCCCAAAGTCCAGCCACCGACCCATCAAAACACCATCCACTGTCCTATAGAGCCACCGACCCATCAAAACACCATCCACTGTCCTATAGAGCCACCGACCCATCAAAACACCATCCACTGTCCTATAGTCACCGACCCATCAAAACACCATCCACTGTCCTATAGAGCCACCAACCCATCAAAACATCATCCACTGTCCTATAGAGCCATCGACCCATCAAAACACCATCCACTGTCCTATAGAGCCACCGACCCATCAAAACACCATCCACTGTCCTATAGTCACCGACCCATCAAAACACCATCCACTGTCCTATAGAGCCACCGACCCATCAAAACACCATCCACTGTCCTATAGAGCCACCGACCCATCAAAACACCATCCACTGTCCTATAGAGCCACCGACCCATCAAAACACCATCCACTGTCCTATAGAGCCACCGACCCATCAAAACACCATCCACTGTCCTATAGAGCCACCGACCCATCAAAACACCATCCACTGTCCTATAGAGCCACCGACCCATCAAAACACCATCCACTGTCCTATAGAGCCACCGACCCATCAAAACACCATCCACTGTGTTACAGCTCCAACAGCCTATCAAAACACTAGTCCAGGTTGCTTTAACATGTGTACCTGACCTCTCCCAACCAAACCTGACCCCTCCCAACACCCAACCAAACCTGACCCCTCCCAACACCCAACCAAACCTGACCCCTCCCAACACCCAACCAAACCTAACCCCTCCCAGACCCAACCAAACCTCACCTCTCCCATACCCAACCAAACCTCACCCCTCCCAGACCCAACCAAACCTGACCTCTCCCTAGACCCAACCAAACCTGACCCCTCCCAGACCCAACCAAACCTCACCCCTCCCAGACCCAACCAAACCTGACCTCTCCCTAGACCCAACCAAACCTGACCTCTTCCTAGACCCAACCAAACCTGACCCCTCCCAGACCCAACCAAACCTCACCCCTCCCAGACCCAACCAAACCTGACCTCTCCCTAGACCCAACCAAACCTGACCTCTCCCTAGACCCAACCAAACCTGACCCCTCCCAGACCCAACCAAACCTGACCCCTCCCCAGACCCAACCAAACCTGACCCCTCCCCAGACCCAACCAAACCTCACCTCTCCCCAGACCCAACCCAACCTGAGCCGAACCCAGCGTCAGTGTCTCACTAGCCGCGTGACGATCAGTGTTGTGTCTCCTGACTCGCAGCCAGACAGTAAGTCACTGACACCTGGTCATTAAAGCTAGTTGATTACAGGCTAGAAGTAGGACCCACTTAACAGACAGATACAGGAAGGACACGTCTCAAATGGCACCCTATTCCCTAGTGCACTACGTTTGACCAAGGCCCACAAGGGAGGCACACAAGGGAGGCCCACAAGGGAGAACCCACAAGGGAGAACCCACAAGGGAGTACCCACAAGGGAGAACCCACAAGGGAGAACCCACAAGGGAGAACCCACAAGGGCTCTGGTCAATCTGGGGAATAGGGTCCCATTTGGGACGTAGCCTAAGTCAATCGTGTAGATACTGTCAAGTCCTTATCTGCACCTCACAGGACGTAGCCTAAGTCAATCGTCTAGATTCCTCACAGTGGTATAAAGGTGACATCATGGTATTCCCCACCACCGGTAGGCTAAGTGTGCGGTTGTCATTTCCTGGTTGACCGAGCTGTGACCTAGTTGACAATAATAAAGCTGTTTGCTGAGGGTCAAAACATCACGGGGTTAAACTTGAATCTACGGAACCTGATGAACCGCTGAACAAATGGTTTAGGTCCCGATGGCACTATATTCCCCCCGTAGTGCACTACTTTTGACCAGGGGCCAACAGTAGTGCATAAAATAGGGAGTAAGTTGCAATTTGGGACACAACCTATAGCTTATATATCCAGTACATACTAGTGAACAAATGGAGAATAGAGATCGCGGTCAAAGGAATTGATATCAATGAATTGTGAAACAGCTGCTGTACCTTAGCTGAATGCCCTGCCCGTACGTCGGTCTGGATGAGAGAACCTGGCTGACTGTAGGTCGGTCTGGATGAGAGAACCTGCCCGTACGTGGGTCTGGATGAGAGAACCTGCCCGTACGTCGGTCTCTATGAGAGAACCTGCTTGTACGTCGGTCTGGATGAGAGAACCTGCCCGTACGTCGGTCTGGATGAGAGAACCTGCCTGTACATCGGTCTGGATGAGAGAACCTGCCCGTACGTGGGCCTGGATAAGAGAACCTGCCTGTTCATCGGTCTGGATGAGAGAACCTGCCTGTACGTCGGTCTGGATGAGAGAACCTGCCTGTACATCGGTCTGGATGAGAGAACCTGCCCGTACGTGGGCCTGGATAAGAGAACCTGCCTGTTCATCGGTCTGGATGAGAGAACCTGCCTGTACGTCGGTCTGGATGAGAGAACCTGCCTGTACATCGGTCTGGATGAGAGACCCTGCCTGTACGTCGGTCTGGATGAGAGAACCTGCCTGTACATCGGTCTGGATGAGAGAACCTGCCCGTACATGGGTCTGGATAAGAGAACCTGACTGAATGCATGTTGGTCTGGATAAGAGAACCTGACTGTAGGTCGGTCTGGATAAGAGAACCTGACTGAATGCATGTCGGTCTGGATAAGATGATCTGAAATGTACAGGTAGTGAAGTAGTAGTGAAACGGAGGTCTGTACTACCTTGAAAGACACAGAGAAGTCCATCTCTTTAGTCTCCTTCAGACCCAGCGGGATGAGAGGGATGCTGGAGGTCTCTCTGGAAACAGGAAAGGAGATATCATTGACATGTGATATTTAACTGTTATACAGTGATGTTAGTGACGAACAGTGAGGCTCAGAGTTTTACACACATTAACAGACATATTGTTGAGGTGATGTAACAGACAGGTTGGCTGTGTGATGTTAGCGGTGAGGCTCAGAGATGATATCACAAATTAAGGAGTGAATCCGAACTTCCATTTAAGTCACATTTTCACTTAGTCTGCCACTGACATCAATACATATCTAAATTAACATTTTAAAGTGGGAGAAAGTTTACATTTGCTCTTCAGATTGCAGGCCAGAGGGAACACCCTTTGACAACAGTCTCTCTTTGCCTACAGACACGCCAACACAGCCCCACAATACACTACAACCCAGAGTAAACACCCAGAGGTACCTGGGTCCACCTTACTCACGCCAACACTAACCCACAATACATTACAACCCAGAGTAAACACCAATATATCCTCACATCGTGGACCTGTAGTTTTAACCAGCAAACACCCGATCACGAATATCCTACCAACGGGACATTAAAAACGGTAATATTTGATGTTTCACCGAGCCGCGGCTGAACGACAACAGGGATAACATCAAGCTGGCGGGGTTTTCCCTGCATCGGCAAGACCCTGGGGCGGCAGGGTAGCCTAGTGGTTAGAGCGTTGGACTAGTAAGGTTGCGAGTTCAAACCCCCGAGCTGACAAGGTACAAATCTGTCGTTCTGCCCCTGAACAGGCAGTTAAACCCACTGTTCCTAGGCCGTCATTGAAAATAAGAATTTGTTCTTAACTGACTTGTTAAATAAATGTTAAACAAAAAATAAATAAAATAGAACAGCTGCCTCCGGTAAGAGAGAACAGCTGCCTCCGGTAAGAGAGAACAGCTGCCTCCGGTAAGAGAGAACAGCCGCCTCCGGTAAGAGAGAACAGCTGCCTCCGGTAAGAGAGAACAGCCGCCTCCGGTAAGAGAGAACAGCCGCCTCCGGTAAGAGAGAACAGCCGCCTCCGGTAAGAGAGAACAGCCGCCTCCGGTAAGAGAGAACAGCCGCCTCCGGTAAGAGAGAACAGCCGCCTCCGGTAAGAGAGAACAGCCGCCTCCGGTAAGAGAGAACAGCCGCCTCCGGTAAGAGAGAACAGCCGCCTCCGGTAAGACAAGTGGTGGCTGTGTCTATTTGTAAAGAACAGCTGGTGCACGAAATCTAATATTAAAGGAAGTCTCGAGGTTTTGCTCACCTGAGGTAGAGTATCTCATGATAAGCTGTAGACCACACTATTTACTTAGAGGTATTTATATGTATATATATATATATATATATATATATATATTTCTTCATAGCTGTCCATTTACTACCACAAACCGATGCTGGGAATAAACCGCACTCAATGAGCTGAATAAGGCAATAAGCAAGCAGGAAAAAGCTCATCCAGAGGCTGCGCCCCTAGTGGCCGGGGACTTTAATGCAGGGAAACTGAAATCCATTTGACCCAATTTCTACCAGCATGTTAAAATGTGCAACCAGAGGGGAAAAACCCCCCCAACTCTAGACCACCTTGACTCCACACAGAGAGACACATACAAAGGTCTCCCTCACCCTCCATTTGGCAAATCTGTCCACAATTCTGTCCTCCTGATTCCTGCTTACAAGCAAAAACTAAAGCAGGAAGCACCAACTAAGTTCAATGTTGGGTGTTTGTTATATTCTGCGATAGGAGCTTTGAAAAAGGGCTATTTCCAGCAATAACTAGGTTGAACGTGGAGAATTTGCAATGGTGTAGACCAGCTTTACCCATCTAGATGGTGAGACACACGAAAACATCTCACAACTGTGAGCTGCTGACTGAAGACGCTAACTTCCTCAGCAGACATATGAGTGGGTGTAAATCTTGGGAGCTCACTGGTTCCTCATCCATAATCTTTGGTTTTCTGTTCTCAACCAGACAGGCCGGTTTCTTTTCCTCGCTCTGTTGCTCTCTCTCTCTCTCTCACCAGCTCTTTGTTTTGATGTGAAGCCTCGGAGCTGCTGTGGTGCCCGTCAGACTAATCAAAGCATGTCAAAGCCCTCCGCATTCCACAGCAATGTGCGCATTTTGTGTTTATTTAGGTTCACAGTGTTTTATTTAAGGCCCAGTTGACTGTAGTGTGTTTAGGTTCACATTGTTTTATTTAAGGCCCAGTTGACTGTAGTGTGTTTAGGTTCACAGTGTTTTATTTAAGGCCCAGTTGACTGTAGTGTGTTTAGGTTCACAGTGTTTTATTTAAGGCCCAGTTGACTGTAGTGTGTTTAGGTTCACAGTGTTTTATTTAAGGCCCAGTTGACTGTAGTGTGTTTAGGTTCACAGTGTTTTATTTAAGGCCCAGTTGACTGTAGTGTGTTTAGGTTCACAGTGTTTTATTTAAGGCCCAGTTGACTGTAGTGTGTTTAGGTTCACAGTGTTTTATTTAAGGCCCAGTTGACTGTAGTGTGTTTAGGTTCACAGTGTTTTAAAGGCCCAGTTGACTGTAGTGTGTTTAGGTTCACAGTGTTTTATTTAAGGCCCAGTTGACTGTAGTGTGTTTAGGTTCACAGTGTTTTAAAGGCCCAGTTGACTGTAGTGTGTTTAGGTTCACAGTGTTTTATTTAAGGCCCAGTTGACTGTAGTGTGTTTAGGTTCACAGTGTTTTATTTTTAGGCCCTGTTGATTGTAGTGTGTTTAGGTTCAGTGTTTTTAATAAAGACGGGTCCAACAGATACGTTTACACCCTCGAGCAAAAACTGAACTCATTCAACACTCAGAAAGCAGATGGTGATACAACCTAGAAGAAGAGAAATCCTCCCACCCCAACCACTCAGTCCTCTCACCCCAACCACTCAGTCCTGCCACCTCAACCACTCAGTCCTGCCACCTCAACCACTCAGTCCTGCCACCCCAACCACTCAGTCCTTCCACCCCAACCACTCAGTCCTTCCACCCCAACCACTCAGTCCTGCCACCTCAACCACTCAGTCCTCCCACCCCAACCACTCAGTCCTGCCACCCCAACCACTCAGTCCTCCCACCCCAACCACTCAGTCCCCCCCCCCAACCACTCAGTCCTGCCACCCCAACCACTCTGTCCTGAAACCTAACCCTAACATCCCAACCACTCTGCCCTGCCACCTCAACCACTCTGCCCTGCCACCTCAACCACTCTGCCCTGCCACCTCAACCACTCTGCCCTGCCACCCCAACCACTCTGTCCTGCCACCCCAACCACTCTGTCCTCCCACCCCAACCACTCTGCCCTGCCACCTCAACCACTCTGCCCTGCCACCTCAACCACTCTGCCCTGCCACCTCAGGTGTCTGGTGGGCCCTCCCACCCCATCCCAACCACTCAGTCCTGCCACCTCAGGTGTCTGGGCCCTCCCACCCCAACCACTCAGTCCTGCCACCTCAGGTGTCTGGGCCCTCCCACCCCAACCACTCTGTCCTCCCACCCCAACCACTCTGTCCTCCCACCCCAACCACTCTGTCCTCCCACCCCAACCACTCTGTCCTGCCACCCCAACCACTCTGTCCTGCCACCCCAACCACTCTGTCCTCCCCCCCCCAACCACTCAGTCCTGCCACCCCAACCACTCAGTCCTGCCACCTCAGGTGTCTGGACCCTCCCACCCCAACCACTCTGCCCCCCCCCAACCACTCAGTCCTGCCACCTCAGGTGTCTGGGCCCTCCCACCCCAACCACTCATTCCTCCCACCTCAGGTGTCTGGGCCCTCCCATCCCAACCACTCAGTCCTGCCACCTCAGGTGTCTGGGCCCTCCCACCCCATCCCAACCACTCAGTCCTGCCACCTCAGGTGTCTGGGCCCTCCCACCTCAACCCCTCTGTCCTCCCACCTCAACCCCTCTGTCCTCCCACCTCAACCCCTCTGTCCTCCCACCTCAACCCCTCTGTCCTCCCACCTCAACCCCTCTGTCCTCCCACCTCAACCCCTCTGTCCTCCCACCTTAACCCCTCTGTCCTCCCACCTCAACCCCTCTGTCCTGCCACCTCAACCCCTCTGTCCTGCCACCCCAACCACTCTGTCCTGCCAACTAACCCTAACACCCCAACCACTCTGTCCTGCCACCCCAACCACTCTGTCCTGCCACCCCAACCACTCTGTCCTGCCACCCCAACCACTCTGTCCTGCCACCCCAACCACTCTGTCCTGCCACCCCAACCACTCTGTCCTGCCAACCCAACCACTCTGTCCTGCCAACCCAACCACTCTGTCCTGCCACCCCAACCACTCTGTCCTGCCACCCCAACCACTCTGTCCTGAAACCTAACCCTAACATCCCAACCACTCTGTCCTGCCACCCCAACCACTCTGTCCTCCCACCTCAACCCCTCTGTCCTCCCACCTCAACCCCTCTGTCCTCCCACCTCAACCCCTCTGTCCTCCCACCTCAACCCCTCTGTCCTCCCACCTTAACCCCTCTGTCCTCCCACCTTAACCCCTCTGTCCTCCCACCTCAACCCCTCTGTCCTGCCACCTCAACCCCTCTGTCCTGCCACCCCAACCACTCTGTCCTGCCAACTAACCCTAACACCCCAACCACTCTGTCCTGCCACCCCAACCACTCTGTCCTGCCACCCCAACCACTCTGTCCTGCCACCCCAACCACTCTGTCCTGCCACCCCAACCACTCTGTCCTGCCAACCCAACCACTCTGTCCTGCCACCCCAACCACTCTGTCCTGCCACCCCAACCACTCTGTCCTGCCACCCCAACCACTCTGTCCTGAAACCTAACCCTAACATCCCAACCACTCTGTCCTGCCACCCCAACCACTCTGTCCTCCCACCCCAACCACTCTGCCCTGCCACCTCAACCACTCTGCCCTGCCACCTCAACCACTCTGCCCTGCCACCTCAGGTGTCTGGTGGGCCCTCCCACCCCATCCCAACCACTCAGTCCTGCCACCTCAGGTGTCTGGGCCCTCTCACCTCAACCACTCTGTCCTGCCACCTCAGGTGTCTGGGCCCTCTCACCTCAACCACTCTGTCCTGCCACCTCAGATGTCTGGGACCTCCCACCCCATCCCAACCACTCAGTCCTGCCACCTCAGGTGTCTGGGCCCTCCCACCCCATCCCAACCACTCTGTCCTGCCACCTCAGGTGTCTGGGCCCTCCCACCCCATCCCAACCACTCAGTCCTGCCACCTCAGGTGTCTGGGCCCTCCCACCCCATCCCATCCCAACCACTCAGTCCTACCACCTCAGGTGTCTGGGCCCTCCCACCCCAACCACTCCGTCCTGCCACCTCAGGTGTCTGGGCCCTCCCACCCCATCCCAACCACTCAGTCCTGCCACCTCAGGTGTCTGCGCCCTCCCACCCCAACCACTCACTCCTGCCACATCAGGTGTCTGGGCCCTCCCACCTCAAGTCTCTCTGGATCAGAGAGTCTGTTAAATGACTCTCTACTGTAAGTCTCTCTGGATCAGAGAGTCTTAAATTACTAAAACCTAAAAATGTCAAATGTACCTTGTTCCTCTAAAATGGTGGGGGGGAGCTACGTACTAAAAGCCCAGTAATTTCCAAACGGTTCACCCGATATGATTGAAAATACCCTCAAATTATAACTGACAGTGCTTTACTCTCATAGTCAAATCCAACATGCTGGAGTACAGAGCCAAAACAACAACCTGTTTCACTGCACCAATACTTTAGAGATCACTGTTATATTATATATGATGTTATGGCCAATGGTCACGTGACCACACGTAGCATGATAGGTAGGCTGGTTGGGGGTAAAAGGGGAGCTGTTTAAAGGGGAGCCGTTTAAAGGGGAGCCGTTTAAAGGGGAGCCGTTTAAAGGGGAGCCGTTTAAAGGGGAGCCGTTTAAAGGGGAGCCGTTTAAAGGGGAGCCAAGGTGGCATAGCAGTTCAGACGTCTTTTGTCCTCGTCTTGTCGTGTCCTGTATATATATATATTTACAACTTTTTCACATACATTTTATTTTTATTTTCCATCAACTCATCTTCAAAACACTCTCCTGCAACCCGCCTCACCAATGTATATTTATAAAAAAGTATTATTTACCTCAGATCTGTAATCCTCCAAGAAGCTAGCCAGAAACTCCAAGAAGCTAGCCTGAAACTAGCCAGAAGCTAATCCAGAAGCTAGTTCAGAAGCTAGTTGGCTCCTTTACTGGTAAGTCGTTGGTGTTCAGCTAACCACGGTTTGTGGTCATCGGCTATCCTTTGGCTCGAAAGTCTATCGCCAGTTCTGTACGGCGCAGCGCGGCTCGGAGCGGAGCATACCGGACCAATTTTTCTCTCCATGTCCCTCGATTTCGACTGCTCTCTGGACATTCATGCCCGGATCTCACAGCTAGCTAGCTGCTATCCGTGTGACTATCGGCCTTCGTCGATTCCGGAGCAAACATCAATTGTTCCGGAGCTAGCAAGCTCCGTCAATCACTCCTGAGTTCCATCAATCGCACCTGGGCTGCAGTCGCCTATCCGGACCCGTTTTGCTGCCTTCGCGGAGCCCCACCGGGCCTTCACAACTGGACTGCCGACGTTATCTACCCGAAGGGGTTATTCGGCTGGCTCCTCCGTCGCGACGTTACCTGAACGCCCATCTGCGGCCTGCTAACCGTTAGCTGTCTTACCGGCTGCTATCTGAATAGACAATCGGACATTTTTTTTTATTTTTTTATTTTTTTTATTTTTATTATTATTATTATGTTTTCTTCTTGGGCCTCTATAACTATATCTATTGTTTTTATTTTTGTTGTTGTTGTGTGATTTGGATTGATCCCCTCTACCACACGGAACCCCACTAATCTACTGACGGAGCGCAGGAGGTGGCTAACAGACCTCCATCCTATGCTAGCTTGCTACCGATGCCCTGGCTAGCTGTCTAAATCACCAACCAACCTCTCCACTCACCGGACCCTTTTGATCACTCGACTAAGCATGCCTCCCCTTAATGTCAATATGTCTTGTCCATTTCTGTTCTGGTTAGTGTTTATTGGCTTATTTCACTGTAGAGCCTCTAGTCCTGCTCACTATACCTTATCCAACCTATTAGTTCCACCACCCACACATGCAATGACATCTCCTGGTTTCAACGATGTTTCTAGAGACAATATCTCTCTCTTCATCACTCAATACCTAGGTTTACCTCCACTGTATTCACATCCTACCATACATTTGTCTGTACATTATACCTTGATGCTATTTTATCGCCCCCAGAAACCTCCTTTTACTCTATGTTCCAGACGTTCTAGACGACCAATTCTCATAGCTTTTAGCCGTACCCTTATTCTACTCCTCCTATGTTCCTCTGGCGATGTAGAGGTGAATCCAGGCCCTGCAGTGCCTAGCTCCACTCCTATTCCCCAGGCGCTCTCTTTTGACGACTTCTGTAACCGTAATAGCCTTGGTTTCATGCATGTTAACATTAGAAGCCTCCTCCCTAAGTTTGTTCTATTCACTGCTTTAGCACACTCTGCCAACCCGGATGTTCTAGCTGTGTCTGAATCCTGGCTTAGGAAGACCACCAAAAACTCAGACATTTTAATTCCAAACTACAACATTTTCAGACAAGATAGAACTGCCAAAGGGGGCGGTGTTGCAATCTACTGCAAAGATAGCCTGCAGAGTTCTGTCCTACTATCCAGGTCTGTACCCAAACAATTCGAACTTCTACTTTTAAAAATCCACCTCTCTAAAAACAAGTCTCTCACCGTTGCCGCCTGCTATAGACCACCCTCTGCCCCCAGCTGTGCTCTGGACACCATATGTGAACTGATTGCCCCCCATCTATCTTCAGAGTTCGTGCTGCTAGGCGACCTAAACTGGAACATGCTTAACACCCCAGCCATCCTACAATCTAAACTTGATGCCCTCAATCTCACACAAATAATCAATGAACCTACCAGGTACCTCCCCAAAACCTTAAACACGGGCACCCTCATAGATATCATCCTAACCAACTTCCCCTCTAAATACACCTCTGCCGTCTTCAACCAAGATCTCAGCGATCACTGCCTCATTGCCTGCATCCGTAATGGGTCAGCGGTCAAACGACCTCCACTCATCACTGTAAAACGCTCCCTGAAACACTTCTGCGAGCAGGCCTTTCTAATCGACCTGGCCGGGGTATCCTGGAAGGATATTGATCTCATCCCGTCAGTAGAGGATGCCTGGATATTTTTTAAAAATGCCTTCCTAACCATCTTAAATAAACATGCCCCATTTAAGAAATTTAGAACCAGGAACAGATATAGCCCTTGGTTCTCCCCAGACCTGACTGCCCTTAACCAACACAAAAACATCCTATGGCGTTCTGCATTAGCATCGAACAGCCCCCGTGATATGCAGCTGTTCAGGGAAGCTAGAAATCATTATACACAGGCAGTTAGAAAAGCCAAGGCTAGCTTTTTCAAGCAGAAATTTGCTTCCTGCAACACTAACTCAAAAAGTTCTGGGACACTGTAAAGTCCATGGAGAATAAGAACACCTCCTCCCAGCTGCCCACTGCACTGAAGATAGGAAACACTGTCACCACTGATAAATCCACCATAATTGAGAATTTCAATAAGCATTTTTCTACGGCTGGCCATGCTTTCCACCTGGCTACTCCTACCCCGGACAACAGCACTGCACCCCCAACAGCAACTCGCCCAAGCCTTCCCCATTTCTCCTTCTCCCAAATCCATTCAGCTGATGTTCTGAAAGAGCTGCAAAATCTGGACCCCTACAAATCAGCCGGGCTAGACAATCTGGACCCTTTCTTCCTAAAATTATCTGCCGAAATTGTTGCCACCCCTATTACTAGCCTGTTCAACCTCTCTTTCGTGTCGTCTGAGATTCCCAAAGATTGGAAAGCAGCTGCGGTCATCCCCCTCTTCAAAGGGGGGGACACTCTTGACCCAAACTGCTACAGACCTATATCTATCCTACCGTGCCTTTCTAAGGTCTTCGAAAGCCAAGTCAACAAACAGATTACCGACCATTTCGAATCTCACCATACCTTCTCTGCTATGCAATCCGGTTTCAGAGCTGGTCATGGGTGCACCTCAGCCACGCTCAAGGTCCTAAACGATATCTTAACCGCCATCGATAAGAAACATTACTGTGCAGCCGTATTCATTGATCTGGCCAAGGCTTTCGACTCTGTCAATCACCATATCCTCATCGGCAGACTCGACAGCCTTGGTTTCTCAAATGATTGCCTCGCCTGGTTCACCAACTACTTCTCTGATAGAGTTCAGTGTGTCAAATCGGAGGGTCTGCTGTCCGGACCTCTGGCAGTCTCTATGGGGGTGCCACAGGGTTCAATTCTTGGACCGACTCTCTTCTCTGTATACATCAATGAGGTCGCTCTTGCTGCTGGTGAGTCCCTGATCCACCTCTACGCAGACGACACCATTCTGTATACTTCCGGCCCTTCTTTGGACACTGTGTTAACAACCCTCCAGGCAAGCTTCAATGCCATACAACTCTCCTTCCGTGGCCTCCAATTGCTCTTAAATACAAGTAAAACTAAATGCATGCTCTTCAACCGATCGCTACCTGCACCTACCCGCCTGTCCAACATCACTACTCTGGACGGCTCTGACTTAGAATACGTGGACAACTACAAATACTTAGGTGTCTGGTTAGACTGTAAACTCTCCTTCCAGACCCATATCAAACATCTCCAATCCAAAGTTAAATCTAGAATTGGCTTCCTATTTCGCAACAAAGCATCCTTCACTCATGCTGCCAAACATACCCTTGTAAAACTGACCATCCTACCAATCCTCGACTTTGGCGATGTCATTTACAAAATAGCCTCCAATACCCTACTCAACAAATTGGATGCAGTCTATCACAGTGCAATCCGTTTTATCACCAAAGCCCCATATACTACCCACCATTGCGACCTGTACGCTCTCGTTGGCTGGCCCTCGCTTCATACTCGTCGCCAAACCCACTGGCTCCATGTCATCTACAAGACCCTGCTAGGTAAAGTCCCCCCTTATCTCAGCTCGCTGGTCACCATAGCATCTCCCACCTGTAGCACACGCTCCAGCAGGTATATCTCTCTAGTCACCCCCAAAACCAATTCTTTCTTTGGCCGCCTCTCCTTCCAGTTCTCTGCTGCCAATGACTGGAACGAACTACAAAAATCTCTGAAACTGGAAACACTTATCTCCCTCACTAGCTTTAAGCACCAACTGTCAGAGCAGCTCACAGATTACTGCACCTGTACATAGCCCACCTATAATTTAGCCCAAACAACTACCTCTTTCCCAACTGTATTTAATTTTAATTAATTTATTTATTTTGCTCCTTTGCACCCCATTATTTTGTATTTCTACTTTGCACATTCTTCCATTGCAAAACTACCATTCCAGTATTTTACTTGCTATATTGTATTTACTTTGCCATCATGGCCTTTTTTGCCTTTACCTCCCTTCTCACCTCACATTGTATATAGACTTGTTTATACTGCATTATTGACTGTATGTTTGTTTTTACTCCATGTGTAACTCTGTGTCGTTTTATCTGTCGAACTGCTTTGCTTTATCTTGGCCAGGTCGCAATTGTAAATGAGAACTTGTTCTCAACTTGCCTACCTGGTTAAATAAAGGTAAATAAATAAATAAATAATAAATAAAGGGGAGCTGTTTAAAGGGGTGCTGTTTAAAGGGGTGCTGTTTACTCACTGGATGTTCTGGTAGACCTCCACGGAGCTGTTGAGCCCCTCCAGTTGTTCCATGAGCAGCTGCAGGTTAGAGTTGATATAGCTCAGCTCCAGAACGACCATATCACACACTTTGTTGTTGGAGGTCGCCCTGGAGACGGGAAGAGAAAAGGAAAGGCATGTCAGTGTTCACAATACAAACCTGAAGGGTTGTGGGAGTATACGAGAATTTATTTTTCAAGCATTTGAGATACAAACTTTGACAGACAGGACTGAGCTGTCAGACTGAGGTAAATTATTATATGTTGTTTACACCCCTGCCACTATCTCCCGGGGGGGCTGTACCACCCCTGCCACTATCTCCCGGGGGGGGGCTGTAGCACCCCCGCCACTATCTCCCGGGGGGGCTGTACCACCCCTGCCACTATCTCCTGGGGGGGCTGTACCACCCCTGCCACTATCTCCCGGGGAGGGGGGGGGGGCTGTACCACCCCTGCCACTATCTCCCGGGGGGCTGTACCACCCCTGCCACTATCTCCCGGGGGGGCTGTACCACCCCTGCCACTATCTCCCGGGGGGGCTGTACCACCCCTGCCACTATCTCCCGGGGGGGCTGTACCACCCCTGCCACTATCTCCCGGGGGGGGGGGGGGGCTGTACCACCCCTGCCACTATCTCCCTGTGCTCTGGGACCAGAGAGTAATGGGCTAGTGGGGCCTGACCCAGGAGGGGGACAGAGGACTGACTGACTGACTGACTGGAGACAGAGGACTGACTGACTGACTGGAGACAGAGGACTGACTGACTGACTGACTGGAGACAGAGGACTGACTGACTGACTGACTGGAGACAGAGGACTGACTGACTGACTGGAGACAGAGGACTGACTGACTGACTGGAGACAGAGGACTGACTGACTGACTGGAGACAGAGGACTGACTGACTGACTGGAGACAGAGGACTGACTGACTGACTGACTGGAGACAGAGGACTGACTGACTGACTGACTGGAGACAGAGGACTGACTGGAGACAGAGGCCTGACTGACTGACTGGAGACAGAGGCCTGACTGACGACAGAGGCCTGACTGACGACAGAGGCCTGACTGGAGACAGAGGCCTGACTGGAGACAGAGGCCTGACTGGAGACAGAGGACTGACTGGAGACAGAGGACTGACTGGAGACAGAGGACTGACTGGAGACAGAGGACTGACTGGAGACAGAGGACTGACTGGAGACAGAGGACTGACTGGGACAGACTGGAGACAGAGGACTGACTGGAGACAGAGGACTGACTGGAGACAAGGCGAGGTCCATGGGAACTGCTCAGTTGAGACATAGTCTGAGTCCCAAATGTCAGATGGCACTCTATTCTCTCTATAGTGCACTACTTTTGACCGGGGCCAATAGGGTGTGTGCCATTTGGGACACGGCTAGATGAGGTTTCCTGACCTGGCTCTGATATTGGCCTAGATGGCTCAGGGGACAGGATTCATCCAGCTCATCAGTTCATATACAGTCACACACCAATACATGGAAACACTTAGACCCTAATGAGTGGTGTGGTGGAGCTACAGCCATTCTCCTGAATCTGCACGTTTTATATTTTGGCATCAATTCCATGTATTTCCAGGGTTTTGAGAAGGACCTCTTCCAGAGAGGAAGTGAAGGACCGCTGAGGTCAGACTAGATACAGTGGGGTTCAAATGGTACCCTATTCACTATATAGTGCACTACTTTACACCAGGGCCCTATGGAACCCTATTCCATATATAGTGCACTACTTCACACCAGGGCCCATAGGGCTCAAGCCAATAGAAGTGCACTATATATGGAATAGGGAGCCATTGAGGAGACAGGAGAGACAGTAAGAACAGTAGAGAGACAGTAAGAACAGTAGAGAGAGACAGTAGAGAGAGACAGTAAGAACAGTAGAGAGAGACAGTAGAGAGAGACAGTAAGAACAGTAGAGAGACAGTAAGAGCAGTAGAGAGACAGTAAACACGGTAGAGAGACAATAGAGAGACGGTAGAGAGACAGTAAGAACAGTAGAGAGACAGTAAGAACAGTAGAGAGACAGTAAGAACAGTAGAGAGACAGTACGAACAGTAGAGAGACAGTACGAACAGTAGAGAGACAGTACGAACAGTAGAGAGACAGAGAGAGACACTAAGAACAGTAGAGAGACAGTAGAGAGACAGTAAGAGCAGTAGAGAGACAGTAAACACGGTAGAGAGACAGTAGAGAGACGGTAGAGAGACAGTACGAACAGTAGAGAGACAGTAAGAACAGTAGAGAGACAGTAGAGAGAGACACTAAGAACAGTAGAGAGACAGTAGAGAGACAGTAAACACGGTAGAGAGACAGTAGAGAGACGGTAGAGAGACAGTACGAACAGTAGAGAGACAGTAAGAACAGTAGAGAGACAGTAGAGAGAGACACTAAGAACAGTAGAGAGACAGTAGAGAGACAGTACGAACAGTAGAGACAGTAAGAGCAGTAGAGAGACAGTAAGAACAGTAGAGAGACAGTAAGAACAGTAGAGACAGTAAGAGCAGGAGAGAGACAGTAAGAGCAGGAGAGAGACAGTAGAGAGAGACACTAAGAACAGTAGAGAGACAGTAAGAACAGTAGAGAGACAGTAAGAGCAGTAGAGAGACAGTAAGAGTAGGAGAGAGACAGTACGAGTAGGAGAGAGACAGTAAGAGCAGTAGAGAGACAGTAGAGAGACAGTAAGAGCAGTAGAGAGACAGTAAGAGCAGTAGAGAGACAGTAGAGAGAGACACTAAGAACAGTAAGAGCAGTAGAGAGACAGTAAGAGCAGTAGAGAGACAGTAAGAACAGTAGAGAGACAGTAAGAACAGTAGAGAGACAGTAAGAACAGTAGAGAGACAGTAGAGTGACAGTAAGAGCAGTAGAGAGACAGTAGAGAGACAGTAGAGAGACAGTAGAGAGACAGTAAGAGCAGTAGAGAGACAGTAATAACAGTAGAGACAGTAAGAACAGTAGAGACAGTAAGAACAGTAGAGAGACAGTAAGAGCAGTAGAGAGACAGTAGAGAGACAGTAAGAGCAGTAGAAAGACAGTAAGAGCAGTATAAAGACAGTAAGAACAGTAGAGACAGTAGAGAGACAGTAGAGAGACAGTAGAGAGACAGTAAGAGCAGTAGAGAGACAGTAAGAGCAGTAGAGAGACAGTAAGAGCAGTAGAGAGACAGTAAGAGCAGTAGAGACAGTAGAGAGACAGTAAACACAGTAAGAGCAGTAGAGAGACAGTAAGAGTAGGAGAGAGACAGTAAGAGTAGGAGAGACAGTAAGAGTAGGAGAGACAGTAAGAGCAGTAGAGAGACAGTAAGAGCAGTAGAGAGACAGTAGAGAGACAGTAAACACAGTAGAGAGACAGTAGAGAGACAGTAAGAGCAGTAGAGAGACAGTAAGAGCAGTAGAGAGACAGGAGAGAGACAGTAAGAGCAGTAGAGAGACAGGAGAGAGACAGTAGAGACCAGTGGATTATTATCAGGGAGTGACTCCACATAAATAAACCTGGACAAACCAGTCGGTCTGGTCGGTACACTTCTTTACCTGCTGCTAGGAGAGAGGAGGAACGTAGAACTACTGGAACCTGACAACAGACAGGGGAAGAAAGAAAGAGAGACAGAGAGAGACCAGGTGAGGTTATAGGGGAGGACAGAGAGAGGCCAGGTGAGGGTATAGGGGAGGACAGAGAGACCAGGTGAGGGTATAGGGGAGGACAGAGAGAGGCCAGGTGAGGGTATAGGGGAGGACAGAGAGAGGCCAGGTGAGGGTATAGGGGAGGACAGAGAGAGGCCAGGTGAGGGTATAGGGGAGGACAGAGAGAGGCCAGGTGAGGGTATAGGGGAGGACAGAGAGAGGCCAGGTGAGGGTATAGGGGAGGACAGAGAGAGGCCAGGTGAGGGTATAGGGGAGGACAGAGAGAGGCCAGGTGAGGTTATAGGGGAGGACAGAGAGAGGCCAGGTGAGGTTATAGGGGAGGACAGAGAGAGGCCAGGTGAGGACAGAGAGAGACCAGGTGAGGGTATAGGGGAGGACAGAGAGAGGCCAGGTGAGGGTATAGGGGAGGACAGAGAGAGGCCAGGTGAGGTTATAGGGGAGGACAGAGAGAGGCCAGGTGAGGGTATAGGGGAGGACAGAGAGAGACCAGGTGAGGGTATAGGGGAGGACAGAGAGAGACCAGGTGAGGTATAGGGGAGGACAGAGAGAGACCAGGTGAGGGTATAGGGGAGGACAGAGAGACCAGGTGAGGGTATAGGGGAGGACAGAGAGAGGCCAGGTGAGGGTATAGGGGAGGACAGAGAGAGGCCAGGTGAGGGTATAGGGGAGGACAGAGAGGCCAGGTGAGGGTATAGGGGAGGACAGAGAGGCCAGGTGAGGGTATAGGGAGGACAGAGAGAGGCCAGGTGAGGTTATAGGGGAGGACAGAGAGGCCAGGTGAGGGTATAGGGGAGGACAGAGAGAGGCCAGGTGAGGGTATAGGGGAGGACAGAGAGAGGCCAGGTGAGGGTATAGGGGAGGACAGAGAGAGGCCAGGTGAGGGTATAGGGGAGGACAGAGAGAGGCCAGGTGAGGGTATAGGGGAGGACAGAGAGAGGCCAGGTGAGGGTATAGGGGAGGACAGAGAGAGGCCAGGTGAGGGTATAGGGGAGGACAGAGAGAGGCCAGGTGAAGGTATAGGGGAGGACAGAGAGAGAGAGAGAGACCAGGTGAGGGTATAGGGGAGGACAGAGAGAGAGAGAGAGAGAGGCCAGGTGAGGGTATAGGGGAGGACAGAGATAGAGAGTAGAGAGAGGCCAGGTGAGGGTATAGGGGAGGACAGAGGAGTAAATAGAGGTCACCTTTGTAGTCCACCTGCCTCTCTCTCCCTGCCACTCCCCAGGAGTCAGGAATGCTGTTTACATTCCAGCCAGGTAGAAAAGACAGGTGGAACATAATCTCTTCAGACCTGCTTATTGTTTTGAAAGTTCAAAGTCCCCTACAAAATAAATATAATATAATAATTTACGCCATTTAGCAGACACTTTTATCCAATGTAAATTAGAGTAATGCGTGCATCCATTAGATTTTTTTACATATGGGTGGTCCCTGGAATCAAACCCACTATCCTGGTATTACAAGCACCATGCTCTACCACCTGATCTCCAGAGAACCACCTAAATCCTTAGGCAAACATGTTGGAATAATGCATCTTAACCAGCCAAGAAAACATACAAGTTCCTGAAACTTCAATACACGGTCTCTCCGCACCTACTCATTGGTTCTACCCGCTGCAGTGTTGGCAGACGAACACACACACACCGCTGAGTTAATCTCCTGGCCCCAAGTCCTTACCCACAGTGCACTGGGCCAAGGAGGGCTAGTAGTTAGCCTGTAAATACTGGGAGGAATGCAGGGTTCTCTGAAGCTGACAGGCTGCTCCAGCTTCAGGTCAGGGTTCATCTCAGTACCCCAGGTCAGAGACCTACCAATCACCCCCCACCACTAGATACCTACCAATCCCCCCACCACCGCTAGATACCTACCAACCCCCCCCCCCACTGCTAGATACCTACCAATCCCCCCCCACTGCTAGATACCTACCAATCCCCCCCCCACTGCTAGATACCTACCAATCCCCCCCACCACCACTAGATACCTACCAATCCCCCCCACCACCACTAGACACCTACCAATCCCCCCCAACACCAGATACCTACCAATCCCCCCCCCCCCACCACTAGATACCTACCAATCCCCCCCCACCACTAGATACCTACCAATCCCCCCCACCACTAGATACCTACCAATCCCCCCACCACCACTAGATACCTACCAATCCCCCCCACCACCACTAGATATATAGATATATATAGATATATAGATATATAGATATATATTGGTAGGTGCCTGACTGTCAGGCTGATCCAGGTACCTCAGTAAGGACTAGCCTATAGACTGACTGTCATGCTGATCTAAGGTACTTCAGTAAGGACTAGCCTATAGACTGTCCAGCAGACTGTCAGGCTGATCCAAGGTACCTCAGTAAGGACTAGCCTATAGACTGTCCAGCAGACTGTCAGGCTGATCCAAGGTACCTCAGTAAGGACTAGCCTATAGACTGTTCAGCAGACTGTCAGGCTGATCCAAGGTACCTCAGTAAGGACTAGCCTATAGACTGTCAGGCTGATCCAAGGTACCTCAGTAAGGACTAGCCTATAGACTATCCAGCAGACTGTCAGGCTGATCCAAGGTACCTCAGTAAGGACTAGCCTATAGACTGTTCAGCAGACTGTCAGGCTGATCCAAGGTACCTCAGTAAGGACTAGCCTATTGACTGTCAGGCTGATCAAGGTACCTCAGTAAGGACTAGTCTATTGACTGTCAGGCTGAACCAAGGTACCTCAGTAAGGACTAGCCTATAGACTGACTGTCAGGCTGATCAAGGTACCTCAGTAAGGACTAGCCTATAGACTGTTCAGCAGACTGTCAGGCTGATCCAAGGTACCTCAGTAAGGACTAGCCTATAGACTGACTGTCAGGCTGATCCAGGTACCTCAGTAAGGACTAGCCTATAGACTGTTCAACAGACTGTCAGGCTGATCCAAGGTAACTCAGTAAGGACAAGCCTATAGACTGTTCAGCAGACTGTCAGGCTGATCCAAGGTACCTCAGTAAGGACTAGCCTATAGACTGTTCAGCAGACTGTCAGGCTGATCCAAGGTACCTCAGTAAGGACAAGCCTATAGACTGTTCAGCAGACTGTCAGGCTGATCCAAGGTACCTCAGTAAGGACTAGCCTATAGACTGTCAGGCTGATCCAGGTACCTCAGTAAGGACTAGCCTATAGACTGTTCAGCAGACTGTCAGGCTGATCCAGGTACCTCAGTAAGGACTAGCCTATAGACTGTTCAGCAGACTGTCAGGCTGATCCAAGGTACCTCAGTAAGGACTAGCCTATAGACTGTTCAGCAGACTGTCAGGCTGATCCAGGTACCTCAGTAAGGACTAGCCTATAGACTGTTCAGCACACTGTCAGGCTGATCCAGGTACCTCAGTAAGGACTAGCCTATAGACTGTCAGGCTGATCCAAGGTACCTCAGTAAGGACTAGCCTATAGACTGTTCAGCAGACTGTCAGGCTGATCCAGGTACCTCAGTAAGGACTAGCCTATAGACTGTCAGGCTGATCCAGGTACCTCAGTAAGGACTAGCCTATAGACTGTTCAGCAGACTGTCAGGCTGAATCAGGTACCTCAGTAAGGACTAGCCTATAGACTGTTCAGCAGACTGTCAGGCTGATCCAGGTACATCAGTAAGGACTAGCCTATAGACTGTTCAGCAGACTGTCAGGCTGATCCAGGTACCTCAGTAAGGACTAGCATATAGACTGTTCAGCAGACTGTCAGGCTGATCCAGGTACCTCAGTAAGGACTAGCCTATAGACTGTCAGGCTGATCCAAGGTACCTCAGTAAGGACTAGCCTATAGACTGTTCAGCAGACTGTCAGGCTGATCCAGGTACCTCAGTAAGGACTAGCCTATAGACTGTCAGGCTGATCCAGGTACCTCAGTAAGGACTAGCCTATAGACTGTCAGGCTGATCCAGGTACCTCAGTAAGGACTAGCCTATAGACTGTCAGGCTGATCCAGGTACCTCAGTAAGGACTAGCCTATAGACTGTTCAGCAGACTGTCAGGCTGAGCAAGGTACCTCAGTAAGGACTAGCCTATAGACTGTTCAGAAGACTGTCAGGCTGATCCAGGTACCTCAGTAAGGACTAGCCTATAGACTGACTGTCAGGCTGATCCAGGTACCTCAGTAAGGACTAGCCTATAGACTGTTCAGCAGACTGTCAGGCTGATCCAAGGTACCTCAGTAAGGACTAGCCTATAGACTGTTCAGCAGACTGTCAGGCTGATCCAGGTACCTCAGTAAGGACTAGCCTATAGACTGTCAGGCTGATCCAGGTACCTCAGTAAGGACTAGCCTATAGACTGTCAGGCTGATCCAGGTACCTCAGTAAGGACTAGCCTATAGACTGTCAGGCTGATCCAGGTACCTCAGTAAGGACTAGCCTATAGACTGTCAGGCTGATCCAGGTACCTCAGTAAGGACTAGCCTATAGACTGTTCAGCAGACTGTCAGGCTGATCCAGGTACCTCAGTAAGGACTAGCCTATAGACTGTCAGGCTGATCCAGGTACCTCAGTAAGAACTAGCCTATAGACTGTTCAGCAGACTGTCAGGCTGATCCAGGTACCTCAGTAAGGACTAGCCTATAGACTGTCAGGCTGATCCAGGTACCTCAGTAAGGACTAGCCTATAGACTGTTCAGCAGACTGTCAGGCTGATCCAGGTACCTCAGTAAGGACTAGCCTATAGACTGTGTCAGGCTGATCCAGGTACCTCAGTAAGGACTAGCCTATAGCCTGTCAGGCTGATCCAGGTACCTCAGTAAGGACTAGCCTATAGACTGACTGTCAGGCTGATCCAGGTACCTCAGTAAGGACTAGCCTATAGACTGTCAGGCTGATCCAGGTACCTCAGTAAGGACTAGCCTATAGACTGTCAGGCTGATCCAGGTACCTCAGTAAGGACTAGCCTATAGACTGTCAGGCTGATCCAGGTACCTCAGTAAGGACTAGCCTATAGACTGTCAGGCTGATCCAGGTACCTCAGTAAGGACTAGCCTATAGACTGACTGTCAGGCTGATCCAGGTACCTCAGTAAGGACTAGCCTATAGCCTGTCAGGCTGATCCAGGTACCTCAGTAAGGACTAGCCTATAGCCTGTCAGGCTGATCCAGGTACCTCAGTAAGGACTAGCCTATAGACTGTCAGGCTGATCCAGGTACCTCAGTAAGGACTAGCCTATAGACTGTTCAGCAGACTGTCAGGCTGATCCAGGTACCTCAGTAAGGACTAGCCTATAGACTGTCAGGCTGATCCAGGTACCTCAGTAAGGACTAGCCTATAGACTGCCAGGCTGATCCATATACTGGACAGTGTACTCCATGTACTCCAGAACGTATTTTGAATTCAGTTGAATTTGATATATGGTGCTGTATGAGAGCATTCCTGTGGCCAAGCATCTCCTAGCCCATACTCCCAACGCTCCATACCCCAGCTGCAGCCATCATGACCTCTACTGGAATCATATTACAACCTGTTCATATCAGCTCCTCCTAGCTGCCACAGGCCTCAGCCAAACCACACAACCACAGTGAGGAGGGGAGGAGACACAGTGAGGAGGGGAGAGGAGGAGACACAGTGAGGAGAGGAGAGGACACAGTGAGGAGAGGAGAGGACACAGTGAGGAGGGGAGGAGACACAGTGAGGAGGGGAGAGGAGGAGACACAGTGAGGAGAGGAGGAGGACACAGTGAGGAGAGGAGGAGGACACAGTGAGGAGAGGAGGAGACACAGTGAGGAGGGGAGAGGAGGAGACACAGTGAGGAGAGGAGGAGGAGACACAGTGAGGAGAGGAGGAGGACACAGTGAGGAGAGGAGAGGACACAGTGAGGAGAGGAGGAGGACACAGTGAGGAGAGGAGGAGGACACAGTGAGGAGAGGAGGAGGACACAGTGAGGAGAGGAGGAGGACACAGTGAGGAGAGGAGAGGACACAGTGAGGAGAGGAGGAGGACACAGTGAGGAGAGGAGGAGGACACAGTGAGGAGAGGAGGAGGACACAGTGAGGAGAGGAGGAGGACACAGTGAGGAGAGGAGGAGGACACAGTGAGGAGAGGAGGAGGACACAGTGAGGAGAGGAGGAGGACACAGTGAGGAGAGGAGGAGGACACAGTGAGGAGAGGAGGAGGACACAGTGAGGAGAGGAGAGGACACAGTGAGGAGAGGAGAGGACACAGTGAGGAGAGGAGAGGACACAGTGAGGAGAGGAGAGGACACAGTGAGGAGAGGAGAGGACACAGTGAGGAGAGGAGAGGACACAGTGAGGAGAGGAGAGGACACAGTGAGGAGAGGAGAGGACACAGTGAGGAGAGGAGAGGACACAGTGAGGAGAGGAGAGGACACAGTGAGGAGAGGAGGGGACACAGTGAGGAGAGGAGGGGAGTAGGAGGGGGGGAGAGGGAGGGTAACAAAGCTGCTGTTGACGTCAAAGAGATTTGTCACACTGTGGCACGGAGCCTTTGTCCGCCTTGCACCATGGCAACGGACAACACACTAAACAGTAGGCCAGGTCACCGGGGCAACTGATTATCTAGGCATCATTATCTGTGTTTACTAACCTGGACCGTACACACACACACACACACAGAGAGGCATTCTGGGAAAAAACAGAATAACAGCCTCACCTCAACACAAATCAAATACATAACTTTATTGGCAACCTTGGAGTTTACAAATCTTATTTCCTGAGGCATACGGACCACTAATGAAGATGACAGGGGGCTCCAGGCCCAGAATCCGAGTCAGACAAGAACCGGAGAAAAAGACCGTCAAGGTGGGTCTCTAGGTTTATTAAAACGCCAGTTCACAGTGGGTCCCCAGTTCACAGTGGGTCCCCAGTTCACAGTGGGTCCCCAGTTCACAGTGGGTCCCCAGTTCACAGTGGGTCCCCAGTTCACAGTGGGTCCCCAGTTCACAGTGGGTCCCCAGTTCACAGTGGGTCCCCAGTTCACAGTGGGTCTCTGGGTTTATAAAAGGTGAAGGGAGAAAGGTTTGACATTCAAGTCTACATCCCGCAGGGCTCTGGTCTAAAGTAGTGCACTATATAGGGAATAGGGTGCCATAGGGCTCTGGTCTAAAGTAGTGCACTATATAGGGAATAGGGTGCCATAGGGCTCTGGTCTAAAGTAGTGCACTATATAGGGAATAGGGTGCCATTTGAGATGAGTCCCAGGAGTCAGACGACAACAGGCAGTGTAACGTTAGCTAGCTAGCTAAACATGTGGCTATGGGCTGGCACTGGTAGTTTGGGATTATGGAGTGTGAATTAAATAGTTTCTTCCTCATCTTGCTAGGTAGTGATCTAGCTGTGGCCATCTTGCTAGGTAGTGATCTAGCTGTGGCCATCTTGCTAGGTAGTGATCTAGCTGTGGCCATCTTGCTAGGTAGTGATCTAGCTGTGGCCATCTTGCTAGGTAGTGATCTAGCTGTGGCCATCTTGCTAGGTAGTGATCTAGCTGTGGCCATCTTGCTAGGTAGTGATCTAGCTGTGGCCATCTTGCTAGGTAGTTATCTAGCTGTGGCCATCTTGCTAGGTAGTTATCTAGCTGTGGCCATCTTGCTAGGTAGTGATCTAGCTGTGGCCATCTTGCTAGGTAGTGATCTAGCTGTGGCCATCTTGCTAGGTAGTGATCTAGCTGTGGCCATCTTGCTAGGTAGTGATCTAGCTGTGGCCATCTTGCTAGGTAGTGATCTAGCTGTGGCCATCTTGCTAGGTAGTGATCTAGCTGTGGCCATCTTGCTAGGTAGTGATCTAGCTGTGGCCATCTTGCTAGGTAGTGATCTAGCTGTGGCCATCTTGCTAGGTAGTGATCTAGCTGTGGCCATCTTGCTAGGTAGTTATCTAGCTGTGGCCATCTTGCTAGGTAGTTATCAACAAGGCCTTTCTACTAAATAGCAACATTAGCGCAGCTAGCTAGATAGCTAGATAACATTGGAATCTAGACCATAAGCTAAGCTAATAACACGGACATGCGTTGCCAAACAACACTACTGCCACCTTCAGGTTTGGAGTATGTTAACAAGGCTGAGTGACTGACGACGTCAAGGTCTTTGCTGTGTGAACACAAAAGAGATTTCTCTGGAGTTTTTCCTAGCCACCGTGCTTCTACACCTGCATTGCTTGCCGTTTGGGGTTTTAGGCTGGGTTTCTGTACAGCACTTTGAGACATCAGCTGATGTACGAAGGGCTTTATAAAAATACATGTGACTGGCTGACTGGCTGACTGACTAGGGACTGACTGACTGGCTGACTGACTGACTGGCTGACTGACTGACTGGCTGACTGACTAGGGACTGACTGACTGACTGACTAGGGACTGACTGACTAGGGACTGACTGGCTGGCTGACTGGCTGACTGACTAGGGACTGACTGACTGGCTGACTGACTAGGGACTGACTGACTGACTGACTAGGGACTGACTGACTGGCTGGCTGACTGGCTGACTAGGGACTGACTGGCTGGCTGACTGGCTGGCTGACTGGCTGACTAGGGACTGACTGACTAGGGACTGACTGACTGGCTGGCTGACTGGCTGACTAGGGACTGACTGGCTGGCTGACTGGCTGGCTGACTGGCTGACTGACTGACTGACTAGGGACTGACTGACTAGGGACTGACTGGCTGACTGACTAGGGACTGGCTGACTGACTGACTGGCTGACTGACTAGGGACTGACTGACTGACTGGCTGACTGACTGGCTGACTGACTAGGGGCTGACTGACTAGGGACTGACTGACTGACTGGCTGGCTGACTGGCTGACTGACTAGGGACTGACTGACTAGGGACTGACTGACTGACTGGCTGGCTGACTGGCTGACTGACTGACTGGCTGACTGACTAGGGACTGACTGACTGACTGACTGACTGGCTGACTGACTAGGGACTGACTGGCTGACTGGCTGACTGACTAGGGACTGACTGACTAGGGACTGACTGACTGACTGGCTGGCTGACTGACTAGGGACTGACTGACTGGCTGGCTGACTGACTAGGGACTGACTAGGGACTGACTGACTGACTGGCTGGCTGACTAGGGACTGACTGACTAGGGACTGACTGACTGACTGGCTGACTGACTAGGGACTGACTGACTAGGGACTGACTGACTGACTGGCTGACTGACTAGGGACTGACTGACTGACTGGCTGGTTGACTGGCAGACTGGCGACACTCTATTCGGAGGTGTTAAGTAATGTCGGCTAGAAAACATTCCTCCCGGGTGTCTCTGAGCTACGAGGAATGTTTGGTCTTTGAGTCGCTGTTTGATCTCATCCTTTGTTTGATCTCAAGGAGCTTCCAACAGTTGAGACTGTGGTGACAGACAGAGAGGACTGAAACCCTTCGACAACAACAACGTGTCCCGATCCTCTACATATTCAGGCCCTGCTGAACGGACTAAGGTTACTACTGTAATAACTTGACTAGCTGTTCACAACGTCCGGAGACGTCTGCATGGATGGGTTGGAGGCTGGGACACGGACTTACCATACAGGGCTCTTCTCTAATGGAGGCTGGGACACTGACTTACCATACTGGGCTCTTCTCTAATGGAGGCTGGGACACTGACTTACCATACAGGGCTCTTCTCTAATGGAGGCTGGGACACGGACTTACCATACAGGGCTCTTCTCTAATGGAGGCTGGGACACTGTGCTTACCATACAGGGCTCTTCTCTAATGGAGGCTGGGACACTGACTTACCATACAGGGCTCTTCTCTAATGGAGGCTGGGACACTGTGCTTACCATACAGGGCTCTTCTCTAATGGAGGCTGGGACACTGACTTACCATACAGGGCTCTTCTCTAATGGAGGCTGGGACACGGACTTACCATACAGGGCTCTTCTCTAATGGAGGCTGGGACACTGTGCTTACCATACAGGGCTCTTCTCTAATGGAGGCTGGGACACTGACTTACCATACAGGGCTCTTCTCTAATGGAGGCTGGGACACTGTGCTTACCATACAGGGCTCTTCTCTAATGGAGGCTGGTGTGTGTGTGTGTGTGTGTGTGTGTGTGTGTGTGTGTGTGTGTGATGTATGTATGTATGTATATATGTATATATGTGTGTGTGTGTACGTACCTTAGTAAGTTCTCTGCCCCAGCTCTCATCCTCATCTGTCTGATGATCTGTTGGTTGAGACTGGCTCTCTCATTCTGCAGCTTGGAGCGGCCCGTCAGGGCTAGTGGGTTACATCCCTACAGAACAGACAGGAGAACAGAGGACATTAGTATCTGAGGACCCTTCTGTCAGGGCTAGTGGGCTACATCCCTACAGAGCAGACAGGAGAACAGAGGACCCTTCTGTCAGGGCTAGTGGGTTACATCCCTACAGAACAGACAGGAGAACAGAGGACCCTTCTGTCAGGGCTAGTGGGCTACATCCCTACAGAGCAGACAGGAGAACAGAGGACCCTTCTGTCAGGGCTAGTGGGTTACATCCGTACAGAACAGAGGACCCTTCTGTCAGGGCTAGTAGGTTACATCCCTACAGAACAGACAGGAGAACAGAGGACATTAGTATCTGAGGACCCTTCTGTCAGGGCTAGTGGGCTACATCCCTACAGAACAGACAGGAGAACAGAGGACCCTTCTGTCAGGGCTAGTGGGCTACATCCCTACAGAACAGACAGGAGAACAGAGGACCCTTCTGTCAGGGCTAGTGGGTTACATCCGTACAGAACAGAGGACCCTTCTGTCAGGGCTAGTAGGTTACATCCCTACAGAGCAGACAGGAGAACAGAGGACCCTTCTGTCAGGGCTAGTGGGTTACATCCGTACAGAACAGAGGACCCTTCTGTCAGGGCTAGTGGGCTACATCCCTACAGAGCAGACAGGAGAACAGAGGACCCTTCTGTCAGGGCTAGTGGGTTACATCCGTACAGAACAGAGGACCCTTCTGTCAGGGCTAGTGGGTTACATCCGTACAGAACAGAGGACCCTTCTGTCAGGGCTAGTAGGTTACATCCCTACAGAACAGACAGGAGAACAGAGGACATTAGTATCTGAGGACCCTTCTGTCAGGGCTAGTGGGCTACATCCCTACAGAACAGACAGGAGAACAGAGGACCCTTCTGTCAGGGCTAGTGGGTTACATCCGTACAGAACAGAGGACCCTTCTGTCAGGGCTAGTAGGTTACATCCCTACAGAGCAGACAGGAGAACAGAGGACCCTTCTGTCAGGGCTAGTGGGTTACATCCGTACAGAACAGAGGACCCTTCTGTCAGGGCTAGTAGGTTACATCCCTACAGAACAGACAGGAGAACAGAGGACATTAGTATCTGAGGACCCTTCTGTCAGGGCTAGTGGGCTACATCCCTACAGAACAGACAGGAGAACAGAGGACCCTTCTGTCAGGGCTAGTGGGTTACATCCCTACAGAGCCCTGCTACAGACAGGAGAACAGATGACATTAGTATCTGAGGACCCTTCTGTCAGGGCTAGTGGGTTACATCCTGGGACACTGTGAAGTCCATGGAGAACAAGAGCACCTCCTCCCAGCTGCCCACTGCACTGAGGCTAGGTAACACGGTCACCACCGATAAATCCATGATTATCGAAAACTTCAACAAGCATTGTGAGGGTTAGTCAGGTTGAGAGACCTTGTTGACTGTACTGTTCATGGGATGCAATACAGAACCCTAGAAACGACCTGTGGGCTGTGCAATACAGAACCCTAGACACGACCTGTGGGCTGTGCAATACAGAACCCTAGAAACGACCGGTGGGCTGTGCAATACAGAACCCTAGAAACGACCTGTGGGCTGTGCAATACAGAACCCTAGAAACGACCTGTGGGCTGTGCAATACAGAACCCTAGAAACGACCTGTGGACTGTGCAATACAGAACCCTAGAAACGACCGGTGGGCTGTGCAATACAGAACCCTAGAAACGACCTGTGGGCTGTGCAATACAAAACCCTAGAAACGACCTGTGGGCTGTGCAATACAGAACCCTAGAAACGACCTGTGGGCTGTGCAATACAGAACCCTAGAAACGACCTGTGGGCTGTGCAATACAAAACCCCAGATGACCAGGTCAAGCTGACTTCCACAGTGTTGGATGTCTTAGTGATAAACCCAGAAGCTCACAACAAGCTGTAGTTAAGGACAAGGCAGACAGTCCCATGTGCTTCTGCCCCCTCTATACTGAAACCCCATGGACTTCAGAACTCACTGCCTGTTCTTCTGGTGTCCTAGCAACAGGCTGCCAGACCTAACTACCTGTTCTCCTGGTATCCTAGCAACAGGCTGCCAGACCGAACTACCTGTTCTCCTGGTATCATAGCAACAGGCTGCCAGACCTAACTACCTGTTCTCCTGGTATCATAGCAACAGGCTGCCAGACCTAACTACCTGTTCTTCTGGTATCC
>NW_022262852.1:85000-92500 GCF_002021735.2 Oncorhynchus kisutch
GCCTTTAGCCTAGCATATTTACTACACAATAGGTTGTTAATGGAAGCCTTTAGCCTAGCATATTTACTACACAATAGGTTGTTAATGGAAGCCTTTAGCCTAGCATATTTACTACACACAATAGGTTGTTAATGGAAGCCTTTAGCCTAGCATATTTACTACACAATAGGTTGTTAATGGAAGCCTTTAGCCTAGCATATTTACTACACAATAGGTTGTTAATGGAAGCCTTTAGCCTAGCATATTTACTACACAATAGGTTGTTAATGGAAGCCTTTAGCCTATCATATTTACTACACAATAGGTTGTTAATGGAAGCCTTTAGCCTAGCATATTTACTACACAATAGGTTGTTAATGGAAGCCTTTAGCCTAGCATATTTACTACACACAATAGGTTGTTAATGGAAGCCTTTAGCCTAGCATATTTACTACACAATAGGTTGTTAATGGAAGCCTTTAGCCTAGCATATTTACTACACACAATAGGTTGTTAATGGAAGCCTTTAGCCTAGCATATTTACTACACAATAGGTTGTTAATGGAAGCCTTTAGCCTAGCATATTTACTACACAATAGGTTGTTAATGGAAGCCTTTAGCCTAGCATATTTACTACACAATAGGTTGTTAATGGAAGCCTTTAGCCTAGCATATTTACTACACAATAGGTTGTTAATGGAAGCCTTTAGCCTAGCATATTTACTACACACAATAGGTTGTTAATGGAAGCCTTTAGCCTAGCATATTTACTACACAATAGGTTGTTAATGGAAGCCTTTAGCCTAGCATATTTACTACACACAATAGGTTGTTAATGGAAGCCTTTAGCCTAGCATATTTACTACACACAATAGGTTGTTAATGGAAGCCTTTAGCCTAGCATATTTACTACACACAATAGGTTGTTAATGGAAGCCTTTAGCCTAGCATATTTACTACACACAATAGGTTGTTAATGGAAGCCTTTAGCCTAGCATATTTACTACACACAATAGGTTGTTAATGGAGGCCTTTAGCCTAGCATATTTACTACACACAATAGGTTGTTAATGGAAGCCTTTAGCCTAGCATATTTACTACACACAATAGGTTGTTAATGGAAGCCTTTAGCCTAGCATATTTACTACACAATAGGTTGTTAATGGAAGCCTTTAGCCTAGCATATTTACTACACAATAGGTTGTTAATGGAAGCCTTTAGCCTAGCATATTTACTACACAATAGGTTGTTAATGGAAGCCTTTAGCCTAGCATATTTACTACACACAATAGGTTGTTAATGGAAGCCTTTAGCCTAGCATATTTACTACACACAATAGGTTGTTAATGGAAGCCTTTAGCCTAGCATATTTACTACACACAATAGGTTGTTAATGGAAGCCTTTAGCCTAGCATATTTACTACACAATAGGTTGTTAATGGAAGCCTTTAGCCTAGCATATTTACTACACACAATAGGTTGTTAATGGAAGCCTTTAGCCTAGCATATTTACTACACACAATAGGTTGTTAATGGAAGCCTTTAGCCTAGCATATTTACTACACAATAGGTTGTTAATGGAAGCCTTTAGCCTAGCATATTTACTACACAATAGGTTGTTAATGGAAGCCTTTAGCCTATCATATTTACTACACAATAGGTTGTTAATGGAAGCCTTTAGCCTAGCATATTTACTACACACAATAGGTTGTTAATGGAAGCCTTTAGCCTAGCATATTTACTACACACAATAGGTTGTTAATGGAGGCCTTTAGCCTAGCATATTTACTACACAATAGGTTGTTAATGGAAGCCTTTAGCCTAGCATATTTACTACACAATAGGTTGTTAATGGAAGCCTTTAGCCTAGCATATTTACTACACACAATAGGTTGTTAATGGAAGCCTTTAGCCTAGCATATTTACTACACACAATAGGTTGTTAATGGAAGCCTTTAGCCTAGCATATTTACTACACACAATAGGTTGTTAATGGAAGCCTTTAGCCTAGCATATTTACTACACACAATAGGTTGTTAATGGAAGCCTTTAGCCTAGCATATTTACTACACACAATAGGTTGTTAATGGAAGCCTTTAGCCTAGCATATTTACTACACACAATAGGTTGTTAATGGAAGCCTTTAGCCTAGCATATTTACTACACAATAGGTTGTTAATGGAAGCCTTTAGCCTAGCATATTTACTACACAATAGGTTGTTAATGGAAGCCTTTAGCCTAGCATATTTACTACACAATAGGTTGTTAATGGAAGCCTTTAGCCTAGCATATTTACTACACACAAAGTCCCCATTAATCCAAAACACACATCATTGACACTGCTGGACTGAACAAATGCATTGAATAAACCCTACAGGAAACCCCAACAGTTTAACCTATAAAATAACGTCTCTCTTTGAGATGTCATTGTGACTCTTCATGAAGTCACACATTTTATTGGTCCTACGGACAATTCACTACGTTAGGCATCTCTGTCACAGACAACATTCTGTCTTCTACGGTCCTAGAGCCTATAGGCTATGATCCAATCCCACTGAAACCCCAAATACTGACTCCTGTCTCGCGTAAAAAAAATCCTCCCTTTATTCTGTAACCCACATAGGCTGCATTATGAAAGCACGTCTAGCCTAAGCATGTCAAAATACTTCTAGAATTATTACACCCCCCCCCCTCTGGTCGGCTTTATAAAATCCCCCCGAGTCCATTTAGCAAAATATTTGGGTCATTCATTGAAAGAGGTTATCAAGCTCATTTGACTTTAGTTTTGACTGCCGTTACACAAGCGTTGTATGATTCAACAAGGCTATAGTCAGACTGTGTAGCCAAGTCGACAAGGCTATAGTCAGAGTGCAGCCAAGTCGACAAGGCTATAGTCAGAGTGCAGCCAAGTCAACAAGGCTATAGTCAGAGTGCAGCCAAGTCGACAAGGCTATAGTCAGAGTGTGCAGTCGACAAGGCTATAGTCAGAGTGTGCAGTCGACAAGGCTATAGTCAGAGTGTGCAGTCGACAAGGTGACACAGCGCCCCCCCCCCCCCCCTTCTTATTTGGGGAGAGCCCTGGGTACTGACCAGATATTGGCTTTAAACACTTTTTAAAAAATTGACACTTCTGATTTATTTCATTTTTTTTCCCCTCCTCAGTCTCTTGATCAATATCTACCCAGAAATCTCTTGATCAATATCTACCCAGAAATCTCTTGATCAATATCTACCCAGAAATCTCTTGATCAATATCTACCCAGAAATCTCTTGATCAATATTTACCCAGAAATCTCTTGAGATCAATATGAATTATAAACCGGTAGTGAAACTAGGTAGATTTTTGGGGGGATAATATGAATCCCAAGGAATGGTCTTCCTGATTGGTCCTTTAGATACTGCAGCCGGCTGAAATCCATTTAGTCAGGTGTCAATCTGAATCTTAAGTCACAGTAGAGAAACAGCGCACTGTAGGGGTGGATTTATGTCCCGAACCTTCCAGAGTCCTATTAAAAACAGTCCCAGAACAGAGTCCTATTAAAAACAGTCCCAGAACAGACTCCTGTTAAAAACAGTCCCAGAACAGACTCCTGTTAAAACAGTCCCAGAACAGACTCCTGTTAAAAACAGTCCCAGAACAGACTCCTGTTAAAAACAGTCCCAGAACAGACTCCTGTTAAAAAACAGTCCCAGAACAGACTCCTGTTAAAAACAGTCCCAGAACAGACTCCTGTTAAAAACAGTCCCAGAACAGACTCCTGTTAAAAACAGTCCCAGAACAGACTCCTGTTAAAAACAGTCCCAGAACAGACTCCTGTTAAAAACAGTCCCAGAACAGACTCCTGTTAAAAACAGTTCCAGAACAGACTCCTGTTAAAAACAGTTCCAGAACAGACTCCTGTTAAAAACAGTCCCAGAACAGACTCCTATTAAAAACAGTCCCAGAACAGACTCCTATTAAAAACAGTCCCAGAACAGACTCCTGTTAAAAACAGTCCCAGAACAGACTCCTATTAAAAACAGTCCAGAACTGGGAACAGTCCAAGTACTCACAAAGCATCTCAGAATAGGAGTGCTGATGTACGACCCCCCCCCCCCCCTCAGAAAGGAGTGCTGATGTACGACCCCCCCCTCAGAATAGGTGTGCTGATGTACGACCCCCCCCCTCAGAATAGGTGTGCTGATATACGACCCCCCCCCTCAGAATAGGAAGTGCAGATTACGACCCCCCGCCCTCAGAATAGGAGTGCTGATGTACGACCCCCCCCCTCAGAATAGGAGTGCTGATGTATGACCCACCCCCTCAGAATAGGAGTGCTGATGTACGACCCCCCCCCCCTCAGAATAGGAGTGCTGATGTACGACCCCCCCCCCCCCAGAATAGGAGTGCTGATGTACGACCCCCCCCCCCCCCTCAGAATAGGAGTGCTGATGTACGACCCCCCCCCCTCAGAATAGGAGTGCTGATGTATGACCCCCCCCCCCCTCAGAATAGGAGTGCTGATGTACGACCCCCCCCCAGAATAGGAGTGCTGATGTACGACCCCCCCCCCTCAGAATAGGAGTGCTGATGTACGACCCCCCCTCAGAATAGGAGTGTTTATGTACGACCCCCCCCCTCAGAATAGGAGTGCTGATGTACGACCCCCCCCCTCAGAATAGGGTGTGCTGATGGTACGGACCCCCAGTACGACCCCCCCCCTCAAGAATGAGGAGTGCCGATGTATCGACCCCCCCCCCCCCAGATAGGAGTGCTGGATGTACGACCCCCCCCCGCTCAGAATAGGAGTGCCTGATGGTACGACCCCCCCTCACCCTAGAATAGGAGTGCTGATATACGACCCTCCCCCCCCCTCGAATAGGAGTGCTGATGTACGACACCCCCCCTCAGATAGGAGTGCTGATGTACGACCCCCCCCCCCTCAGAATAGGAGTGCTGATGTAAGACCCCCCCCCCTCAGAATAGGAGTGCTGATGTACGACCCCCCCCCCCCCAGAATAGGAGTGCTGATGTACGACCCCCCCCCCTCAGAATAGGAGTGCTGATGTACGACCCCCCCTCAGATAGGAGTGCTGATGTATGACCCCCCCCCCCCCTCAGAATAGGAGTGCTGATGTACGACCCCCCCCCAGAATAGGAGTGCTGATGTACGACCCCCCCCCCCTCAGAATAGGAGTGCTGATGTACGACCCCCCCCCTCAGAATAGGAGTGTTTATGTACGACCCCCACCCCCCCTCAGAATAGGAGTGCTGATGTACGACCCCCCCCCTCAGAATAGGAGTGCTGATGTACGACCCCCCCCCCCTCAGAATAGGAGTGCTGATGTACGACCCCCCCCCCCCTCAGAATAGGAGTGCTGATGTACGACCCCCCCCCTCAGAATAGGGAGTGCTGATGTACGACCCCCCCCCCCTCAGAATAGGGAGTGCTGATGTACGACCCCCCCCCCTCAGAATAGGAGTGCTGATGTACGACCCCCCCCTCAGAATAGGAGTGCTGATGTACGACCCCCCCCCCCCCTCAGAATAGGAGTCCTGATGTTACGACCCCCCCCCAGAATAGGAGTGCTGATGTACGACCCCCCCCCCCTCAGAATAGGAGTGCTGATGTACGAACACCCCCCTCAGAATAGGAGTGCTGATGTACGACCCCCCCCCCTCAGAATAGGAGTGCTGATGTACGACCCCCCCCCTCAGAATAGGAGTGCTGATGTACGACCCCCCCCCCTCAGAATAGGAGTGCTGATGTACGACCCCCCCCCCTCAGAATAGGAGTGCTGATGTACGACCCCCCCCCCCCCCCCCCTCAGATAGGAGTGGCTGATGTACGACCCCCCCCCCCAGAATAGGAGTGCTGATGTACGACCCCCCCCCCCCCCTCAGAATAGGAGTGCTGATGTACGACCCCCCCTCAGAATAGGAGTGTTTATGTACGACCCCCCCCTCAGTATAGGAGTGCTGATGTATGACCCCCCCCCTCAGAATAGGAGTGCTGATGTACGACCCCCCCCCCCCCTCAGAATAGGAGTGCTGATGTACGACCCCCCCCCCCCCTCAGAATAGGAGTGCTGATGTACGACCCCCCCCCCCTCAGAATAGGAGTGCTGATGTACGACCCCCCCCCCCTCAGAATAGGAGTGCTGATGTATGAACCCCCCCCCCCCCTCAGAATAGGAGTGCTGATGTACGACCCACCCCCCTCAGAATAGGAGTGCTGATGTACGACCCCCCCCCCCTCAGAATAGGAGTGCTGATGTACGACCCCCCCCCCCCTATAATTCATTATTATTTAACAGACTAAACTGATCCTAGATCAGCACAACTACATTGAGAGGCTCTTCATGAAAACAGGCCCAGAACAGAGTCCTATTAGAGTGTTCATTAGTAACGGAGCTCAGCCTGGGACAAAGACTCTCAGTCTGTCTCACCTTCGGTCTGGACCAACAGACTGGGGACTGTGTCTGCTGGCCACTAACAAGCTCCCAATAACAAGCCCCAAGTTATATTCTGCAACCCAAATGGCACCCGACATAGTGCACTACTTTGACCAAGGCCCTGTGGGCCCGGAGAACAGGTGGGGGGGGGGGGTCCAATTGGGACGCCGACATAGGGCCTTGGTCAAAGTAGTGCACTATGGGCCGGTGAACAGGTGGGGGGGGGGGGGTCCAATTGGGACGCCGACATAGTAAATCAGGGAACAGACGAGTTAGCTGCCTCTCTCGTCTTTGGACAGACTACTGAAGCGACCCTCTCCATTGAACCATTCAGAGTGAAGGAGGCGTGTTGTGGAACATAAAGAACAACATGAATGTAGAGCCACGGTTTCATCACGGTAAACATCTCTCTACTTTATACAAACTGTCTAATTGGACAGGAGGAGAGAAATAAGGTCAGAGTTCACCCTCACGGTTTAATTTTCCCTGCAGCAGCACAATATAATGAGGTTTGGCTACAAACACGGTTAAACCCTAATTAAAGGGAAGTAGCTGGAGTCTTTCTTAAAGGGATGATTGAATGTTATTTTGCAGTAGAAACACGGGGTCTTTTTACTGTGTTTCCTCTGACATTCCCTATATAGTGGGACTACTATAGACCAGAGCCCTATTCCCTATATAGTGGTACTACTATAGACCAGAGCCCTATTCCCTATATAGTGGTACTACTATAGACCAGAGCCCTATTCCCTATATAGTGGTACTACTATAGACCAGAGCCCAATTCCCTATATAGTGGTACTACTATAGACCAGAGCCCTATTCCCTATATAGTGGTACTACTATAGACCAGAGCCTATTCCCTATATAGTGCACTACTATAGACCAGAGTCCTATTCCCTATATAGTGGTACTACTATAGACCAGAGCCCTATTCCCTATATAGTGGTACTACTATAGACCAGAGTCCTATTCCCTATATAGTGGTACTACTATAGACCAGAGCCCTATACCCTATATAGTGGTACTACTATAGACCAGAGCCCTATACCCTATATAGTGGTACTACTATAGACCAGAGCCCTA
>NW_022262852.1:97500-122702 GCF_002021735.2 Oncorhynchus kisutch
AGATGGTCTTTATGGTGATCTATTTACTAGGCTCTACCCTGGGCTCCTGTACAGATGGTCTTTATGGTGATCTATTTACTAGGCTCTACCCTGGGCTCCTGTACAGATGGTCTTTATGGTGATCTATTTACTAGGCTCTACCCTGGGCTCCTGTACAGATGGTCTTTATGGTGATCTATTTACTAGGCTCTACCCTGGGCTCCTGTACAGATGGTCTTTATGGTGATCTATTTACTAGGCTCTACCCTGGGCTCCTGTACAGATAGTCTTTATGGTGATCTATTTACTAGGCTCTACCCTGGGCTCCTGTACAGATGGTCTTTATGGTGATCTATTTACTAGGCTCTACTCTGGGCTCCTGTACAGATGGTCTTTATGGTGATCTATTTACTAGGCTCTACCCTGGGCTCCTGTACAGATGGTCTTTATGGTGATCTATTTACTAGGCTCTACCCTGGGCTCCTGTACAGATGGTCTTTATGGTGATCTATTTACTAGGCTCTACCCTGGGCTCCTGTACAGATGGTCTTTATGGTGATCTATTTACTAGGCTCTACTCTGGGCTCCTGTACAGATGGTCTTTATGGTGATCTATTTACTAGGCTCTACCCTGGGCTCCTGTACAGATGGTCTTTATGGTGATCTATTTACTAGGCTCTACCCTGGGCTCCTGTACAGATGGTCTTTATGGTGATCTATTTACTAGGCTCTACCCTGGGCTCCTGTACAGATGGTCTTTATGGTGATCTATTTACTAGGCTCTACCCTGGGCTCCTGTACAGATGGTCTTTATGGTGATCTATTTACTAGGCTCTACCCTGGGCTCCTGTACAGATGGTCTTTATGGTGATCTATTTACTAGGCTCTACCCTGGGCTCCTGTACAGATGGTCTTTATGGTGATCTATTTACTAGGCTCTACCCTGGGCTCCTGTACAGATGGTCTTTATGGTGATCTATTTACTAGGCTCTACCCTGGGCTCCTGTACAGATGGTCTTTATGGTGATCTATTTACTAGGCTCTACCCTGGGCTCCTGTACAGATGGTCTTTATGGTGATCTATTTACTAGGCTCTACCCTGGGCTCCTGTACAGATGGTCTTTATGGTGATCTATTTACTAGGCTCTACCCTGGGCTCCTGTACAGATGGTCTTTATGGTGATCTATTTACTAGGCTCTACTCTGGGCTTCTGTGGATATCTAATATACAATTGAAGAGTCAACATTTTGAACTACATCCTGTTTCTCCAGACACTAAACCCCTTTCTCCAGACACTAAACCCCTTTCTCCAGACACTAAACCCCTTTCTCCAGACACTAAACCCCTTTCTCCAGAAACTAAACCCCTTTCTCCAGAAACTAAACCCCTCTCGACAGAAACTAAACCCCTTTCTCCAGAAACTAAACCCCCCAGAAACTAAACCCCTTTCTCCAGAAACTAAACCCCCCAGAAACTAAACCCCTTTCTCCAGAAACTAAACCCCTTTCTCCAGAAACTAAACCCCTTTCTCCAGAAACTAAACCCCTTTCTCCAGAAACTAAACCCCTTTCTCCAGACACTAAACCCCTTTCTCCAGACACTAAACCCCTTTCTCCAGACACTAAACCCCTTTCTCCAGACACTAAACCCCTTTCTCCAGACACTAAACCCCTTTCTCCAGACACTAAACCCCTTTCTCCAGACACTAAACCCCTTTCTCCAGAAACTAAACCCCTTTCTCCAGAAACTCCCAGGAATCCAAGATTCAATCCAGGAGAAACTACATCTCTGAAGAATAACTCTGGTTTCATGACAGGTCTTTCATTGGCTGTGTCCCAAATGGCCCGTCTAGCGCACTACTTTAGACCAGGGCCCCTCTAGCGCACTACTTTAGACCAGGACCCATTGCAGATAGTGTACCATTCGACCAGGGCCCATAGGGAATAGTGTACCATTCGATCAAAGGGGGATACCTAGTCAGTTGGGGAAAGGGGGGAGATACCTAGTCAGTTGGGGAAAGGGGGGGAGATACCTAGTCAGTTGGGGAAAGGGGGGGAGATACCTAGTCAGTTGGGGAAAGGGGGGGAGATACCTAGTCAGTTGGGGAAAGGGGGGGAGATACCTAGTCAGTTGGGGAAAGGGGGGGAGATACCTAGTCAGTTGGGGAAAGGGGGGGAGATACCTAGTCAGTTGGGGAAAGGGGGGGAGATACCTAGTCAGTTGGGGAAAGGGGGGGAGATACCTAGTCAGTTGGGGAAAGTGGGGGGGGATACCTAGTCAGTTGGGGAAAGGGGGGGGAGATACCTAGTCAGTTGGGGAAAGGGGGGGGAGATACCTAGTCAGTTGGGGAAAGGGGGGGGAGATACCTAGTCAGTTGGGGAAAGGGGGAAATACCTAGTCAGTTGGGGAAAGGGGGGGAGATACCTAGTCAGTTGGGGAAAGGGGGGGGGGATACCTAGTCAGTTGGGGAAAGGGGGAGATACCTAGTCAGTTGGGGAAAGGGGGGGGGGGGGATACCTAGTCAGTAGGGGAAGGGGGGGGGGGGGAGAGATACCTAGTCAGTTGGGGAAAGGGGGAAATACCTAGTCAGTTGGGAAAAGGGGGGGAGATACCTAGTCAGTTGGGGAAAGGGGGAGATACCTAGTCAGTAGGGGAAGGGGGGGGGGGGGGGGGGGGGGGATACCTAGTCAGTTGGGGAAAGGGGGGAGATACCTAGTCAGTAGGGGAAGGGGGGGGGGGGGATACCTAGTCAGTTGGGGAAAGGGGGGAGATACCTAGTCAGTAGGGGAAGGGGGGGGGGGGGAGATACCTAGTCAGTTGGGGAAAGGGGGGGGATACCTAGTCAGTTGGGGAAAGGGGGAGATACCTAGTCAGTTGGGGAAAGGGGGGAGATACCTAGTCAGTTGGGGAAAGGGGGAAATACCTAGTCAGTTGGGAAAAGGGGGGGGTGATACCTAGTCAGTTGGGGAAAGGGGGAGATACCTAGTCAGTTGGGGAAAGGGGGAGATACCTAGTCAGTTGCTCAACAGAAAGCCTTCAACCTCAATGGGTCTTCCGCAATTAACCCAACCCCTCTGAATCAGAGAGGTGAGGTGGGGACTATCGACGTCATCGGCACCCGGGGAACAGTTGTTGTTGGGGGTTAACTACCTTGCTCAAGGGCAGAACGGCAGATTGCTCCATCTTGCCGTCTCGGGAATTTGAACCAGCGACCATTCGGTTACCGGCCCATTGAGATGAACTGCTAGGTTAGAGAGAGAGCTTGGCAGTCTGCTGTCATTACTGCTAGCTAGCATACGACGAAAAGGGCAGTTATCGGGGGAAACCAGCAGTATTTCAATCTTCTCGATGGAGCAGCATGGAACCTGTGGATAAAGATCCCGTTTGGGACAGATCCCAGATCTCTGCATTGAGATATATGGGTGAGACAACGTCTCTCGCCGAGTCCACAGTGTGTTAATGGAAACATGATTGTGCATCCGACTCCTGAGCAGCTCAGTGTAAACAAGCGTAACGGTAGGGTTTGGTATCTTCTAGCAGACTGCCAAGCTATCTCTCTAAACCTCGCCTGCTTGGTATCCAGGGGGCATGTTCCTCAGAAAGACACACACACACACACACCACAGACAGGAGCACAACACACACACCACAGACAGGAGCACAACACACACACCACAGACAGGAGCACAACACACACACCACAGACAGGAGCACAACACACACACCACAGACAGGAGCACAACACACACACCACAGACAGGAGCACAACACACACACCACAGACAGGAGCACAACACACACACCACAGACAGGAGCACAACACACACACCACAGACAGGAACACAACACACACACCACAGACAGGAACACAACACACACACCACAGACAGGAACACAACACACACACACCACAGACAGGAACACAACACACACACCACAGACAGGAACACAAAACACACACCACAGACAGGAACACAAAACACACACCACAGACAGGAACACAAAACACACACCACAGACAGGAACACAAAACACACACCACAGACAGGAACACAAAACACACACCACAGACAGGAACACAAACACACACCACAGACAGGAACACAAAACACACACCACAGACACACAGGCAGGAAGGAGCACACACACACACCCCCACACACACCTCAGTAGATAAAGCATTCCATAAATACCTGATAATGTATTCACAGTAGGCTGTAAGATATAGGTCCATTAGGCTGGCCACTATCACACCCCCCCCACCCCCCCCCCCCCCCCCCCACACACACACACACCCCCCCCCCCCCCCCCCCCCCCCCCCCCCACACACACACACCCCACACACACATCCCCCCCCCCCCCCCCCCCCCCCCCACACACACCACACACACACACACACACACACACACCCCACACACACCACCCCCCCCCCACCCCCCCCACACACACACACACAATACTCCCTAATAGTTTCTTTCTTGTTAGCAAAATACTGGGAGCAACAGGATATAAGGTTGATGTTCTTTCACCCTGGTCCCGTCTTTAAATGGACCAAGTGATCAGTTGCTCATCCACAGATTGACATGTTTTGGCTCAAACACATTAAGGAAATACATTCCACAAAGGGAACTTTTAACACCTGTGAAATGAAAAGCATTCCAGGTGACTACCTCATGAAGCTGGTTGAGAGAATGCCAAGATTGTGCCAAGCTGTCATCAAGGCAAAGGGTGGCTACTTTGAAGAATCTCAAATATAAAATCTATTTTGATTACTACATGTGTTTTTTCATAGTGTTGATGTCTTCACTATTATTCTATAAGGTAGAAAAATGGTCATATAAAGGGTGTTAGTCAAAGGTTTTGCATCTCTACAATGTTTTAATGTCGATTCTTGTATCTCACCACATTAGTTATTAACATAATGATTTAGCAATCAGTTGTGTTGTGACAAGGTAGGGGTGGTATACAATAGATAGCCCTATTTGATAAAAGACCAAGTCCATATTATGGCCAGAACAGCTTAAATAAGAAAAGAGAAATTACAGTCCATCATTACTTTAAGACATGAAGGTCAGTCAATACGGAACATTTCAAGAACTTTTCAAGTTTATTCAGGTGCAGTCGCAAAAACCATCCAGCGCTATGATGAAACTGTCTCTCATGAGGATCGCCACAGGAAAGGAAGACCCAGAATTACCTCTGCTGCAGAGGATCAGTTCATTAGAGTTATCAGCCTCAGAAATGACAGCCCAAATAAATGCTTCACAGAGTTCAAGTAACAGACACATCTCAACATCAACTGTTCAGAGGAGACTGAGTGAATCAGGCCTTCGTGGTCAAATTGCTGCAAAGAAACCACTACTAAAGGGCACCAATAAGAAGAAGACACTTGCTTGGGCCAAGAAACATGACCAATCGACATTAGACCTGTGGAAATATGTCCTTTGGTCTGGAGTCCAAATGTTTGGTTCAAACCTGATGATTTCTGCATGTGTGTTATGGTGGGGGGGTAGTGGGGTGCTGCATCAGATGACCTGGCCTCCACAATCACCCGACCTCAACCCAATTGAGATTGTTTGGGATGAGTTGAACCGCAGAGTGAAGGCAAAGCATCCAACAAGTGCTCAGCATATGTGGGAACTCCTTAAAATACTGTTGGAAAAGCATTCCAGGTGAAGCTGGTTGAGAGAATACCAAGAGTGGGCAAAGCTCTCACCAAGGCAAAGGGTGGCTATTTGAAGAATCTCAAATATAACATATTTAGATTTGTTTAACACTTATTTTTTTTGTTACTACATGATTCCGTGTTATTTTATAGTTTTGATGTCTTCACAATTATTTTACAACGTATAAAATAGAATAAATAAAGAAAAACCCTTCTAAAACGTTTGAAGTGTTTAAACACCAGAAGATCTTTGACAACCAACTGCCGTATGTTCCAATGCGATAGCGACCAATGACATTAAGTGGCCACTGCCACACCTGACAATCAGTCAAACCCATTAAAACCCGCAGATAGCGTTATCGTATTTAAATAAAAAAAATGGGTAGAAACCAATAATCAAACAGGTAGTACGTCAGACATCAACACCGGTTGTTTTGATAGAGATTAAATACATCAGAAATACATCCACTAGGCCGCTATTCATGTCAGTGAAAGCAGAAACACTGCGTTCATAACAGACAGAGTCCATTCATAAGTGAACGGTTTGTAAACACATTTATCGCGTAACCGCGCTATCATCTCTATCATAAAAACTTAAAAATCACTCACCTTTTTAAAATATCCATTCTGACCCGCTCGGTCCTTGATTCCGTTGGTAAGTATTGTATCCGTCATTCTGAACTTTTAAAATGCAGCCAAAAGCTTCGAAGAAATACGGAAAACGGGAATATGGTTGTGAGCCTGTTATTCAACAGGTGCGCTTTCCCCAGCTATTACAATCAGTCACTGGTTCGGTCTCTCGTCTATTCGTTATGTGACATCACTCTACCAGACAGTCGCTATTCTCCGCGCAGCTAAACTAGAAACCCCACCCCGAGAGTGTGACGGCAGCGGATCGCAGCGCAGACAAAACGGTAAAGTTATCAGTATCTTTAGTTGCAGTGTGTTGCTTTTGTAGGTAGGCGGGGCTCCAATCGCTCCTCTTGAGTATTTGCATAAGAGGCGTAACCCTCTGCCCAGGAGCCTGCTTCATGGTTGTACGTGGAAGGATCCTTTGCCTTTAGAGAATGTTTTATGATACAGAAGTATGCAAGAAAACACCTTCCATATGTTTGGCTTGGCCTACTTTTCTTTTATTACTTTTCTTCTTGTTTCTCTCACCTACATAGAGTACAGCAACTTATAGCTGCAAGCAGCAATGAACGGGGTCCACAGGATGACAAAGATCAGAGTTGATTTCCCGTGGTTTGAATACCAAACCTAACAGGCTTCCTCATGGTAATGTTTTTGATGACTCTAAAAGGTTTCAAGCTGATAGGCTATTGTGAAGTGGATTTACAAAGGATTTAAAAGGTGCAATATGCAATAATCGCTCCTCCATTTCCTGGTTGCTAAAATTTGAATAGTTATTTCAGTTTATGTGACAAAACAAGCACTCAGAGTGTAGTCCTAATAAGAGCATGTCTATTCTGGGCTCTGGTTTTTAACAGTGTAACACTGAGGTAATGCTCAGTCTTGAAACTGTTTCTGTACTTGTTGTTGTTTAAGTTTGTCGGAGTTGAGAACCCTAACTCGCATAGGTATGTGGTGCCAAACTGGACCAGAACATCTACTGCTTTCTCAGTCAGGCAGGAGACCACTTCCTGTTGTAGATGAACAACCCAGAACCGGTTCTCAGCCAGGCAGGAGACTACTTCCTGTTGTAGATGAACAGGCCAGAACTGGTTCTCAGTCAGGCAGGAGACCACTTCCTGTTGTAGATGAACAGCCCAGAACCGGTTCTCAGCCAGACTGGAGACCACTTCCTGTTGTAGATGAACAACCCAGAACCGGTTCTCAGTCAGGCAGGAGACCATTTCCTGTTGTAGATGAACAGCCCAGAACCGTTTCTCAGTCAGGCAGGAGACCACTTCCTGTTGTAGATGAACAGCCCAGAACCGTTTCTCAGTCAGGCAGGAGACCACTTCCTGTTGTAGATGAACAGCCCAGAACCGTTTCTCAGTCAGGCAGGAGACCACTTCCTGTTGTAGATGAACATCCCAGAACCGGTTCTCAGTCAGGCAGGAGACCACTTCCTGTTGTAGATGAACAGGCCAGAACCGGTTCTCAGCCAGGCAGGAGATCACTTCCTGCTGTAGATGAACAGCCCAGAACCGGTTCTCAGTCAGGCAGGAGACCACTTCCTGTTGTAGATGAACAACCCAGAACCGGTTCTCAGACAGGCAGGAGACCACTTCCTGTTGTAGATGAACAGGCCAGAACCAGTTCTCAGTCAGGCAGGAGACCACTTCCTGTTGTAGATGAACAACCCAGAACCGGTTTTCAGTCAAGACAGGAGACCATTTCCTGTTGTAGATGAACAACCCAGAACCGGTTTTCAGTCAGACAGGAGACCATTTCCTGTTGTAGATGAACAGGCCAGAACCGGTTCTCAGTCAGGCTGGAGACCACTTCCAGTTGTAGATGAACAACCCAGAACCGGTTCTCAGTCAGGCAGGAGACCATTTCCTGTTGTAGATGAACAACCCAGAAACTGTATGAGTGGGTTCTGTCAGGCAGGAGACCACTTCCTGCTGTAGATGAACAACCCAGAACCGGTTCTCAGTCAGGCAGGAGACCCCTTCCTGTTGTAGATGAACAACCCAGAACCGGTTCTCAGGCAGGCAGGAGACCATTTCAAATGCGTTTCATGATTATTGAGCTCAGTCAGAGCTTGTGGCTAGAATGAGTCCATTTGATGACAGCAGTGAGTGGTGGCAAGTGGGAATAACAAGTCAGTGACTGACAGCACATCATCTGCTGTTGAACCACAGCGCTGCGTCGTGTGGGAGGCTGAGTGAGCTTCAAGAAAACTGCTGAAAAAAACATCCGGTAAAAACTGCTGAAAAAAACATCCGGTAAACCAGGAAGCACACTGGCATCTCTCTCTACCTCCCCCTTCTCCCTCTCCTTCTCCCTTCTCCTTCTCCCCTCTTCTTCTCCCCTCTCCCTCTCCCCTCTCTCCTTCTCCCCTCTCCCTCTCCTTCTCCCTTCTCCTTCTCCCCTCTTCTTCTCCCCTCTCCCTCTCCCCTCTCTCCTTCTCCCCTCTCCCTCTCCCCTCTCCTTCTCCCCTCTTCTTCTCCCCTCTCCCTCTCCCCTCTCCTTCTACCCTCTCCATCTCCCCTCTACTCTCTCCTTCTCCCCTCTTCTTCTACCCTCTCTCTCTCCCCTCTCCTCTCTCCTTCTCCCCTCTCCTTCTCCTCTCTCCCTCTCCATCTCCCCTCTCTTTCTCCCCTCTCCTCTCTCCTTCTCCCTCTCCCTCTCCCCTCTACCTCTCCTTCTCCCTCTCCTTCTCCTTCTCCCCTCTCCCTCTCCTTCTCCCCTCTCCTTCTCCTCTCTCCCTCTCCCTCTCTCCTTCTCCCTCTCCCTCTCCGTCTCCCTCTCCCTCTCCTTCTCCCTCTCCTTCTCCCTCTCCCTCTCCGTCTCCCTCTCCCTCTCCTTCTCCCTCTCCTTCTCCCCTCTCCCTCTCCCCTCTCCCCTGTCCCTCTCCCCTCTACCTCTCACGCAGCTGCCAAACTGAGCCTGCTGTTTAAGCTGAAAGCGCACTGAACAAAGAGATGCACTTGGCCAAATCAAATACCACTACTTAATAAATAATTCTGAATGTCCACTGACACGTCGCGACCCACCATTAGCCTACTGTCACCAAGGTCTACTAACAGCGTTGGTCAGCCATGTTGTGGTTTGTGATATTACTCCTCTCTGTCACAACAAGTGGCAGGATACTGGGGGAACACACACCGATGGCACTATTGTCCTCACGTTGTGCGGTGTCCAGGTAATTGGTGTGTCTTTGGTTGCTTAGAAACTGTACGGGGCAAACGTGACATGTTATTTCTAAGCTCTTCAGACACAGTGATTGTTCTTCAAGGTTGCTGTCGTGGTGATTATGTTGTTGATTGCTGGGAATGATTCCAGCTAGAGGAGGGCCGGCATTTTCAAAACCACCTGGTCCGTCTTTATTTATAGGGACCCTTGAATGAAAACCTTTTAGAAGTAAAACAAGTTGTGTTGTTGTCGTCTGAAAACTGTAATATTCTCTGGATTTTTATCCAAATTTGTTCGAAAAGAAAATACTTATTTTTTTATTTATTTTTAAGTTCAGATTGAATTGGAATAAAACAAATAAATAAATAATATAGATCATAGTGGTTGTTAAGATAGGCAGGGAGTCGTTAAGGAAACACCCTGGCTACTTGACAGACATGAAAGACATGTTTCATGTGAACAAGATGGCGTCGACAGAGAGGGCTGCCTCGCTTCCTTAGGAAACTTTGCAGGATTTTTTATTTTAATTAACGTATTACAAGAATTTCCCTCGCAATAACATCTGCTAACCATGTGACCAATAACATCTGCTAACCATGTGACCAATAACATCTGCTAACCATGTGACCAATAACATCTGTTAACCATGTGACCAATAACATCAGCTAACCATGTGTATGTGACCAATAACATCTGTTAACCATGTGTATGTGACCAATAACATCTGCTAACCATGTGACCAATAACATCTGCTAACCATGTGACCAATAACATCTGTTAACCATGTGTATGTGACCAATAACATCTGCTAACCATGTGTATGTGACCAATAACATCTGCTAACCATGTGACCAATAACATCTGCTAACCATGTGTATGTGACCAATAACATCTGCTAACCATGTGTATGTGACCAATAACATCTGCTAACCATGTGTATGTAACCAATAACATCTACTAACCATGTGACCAATAACATCTGCTAACCATGTGTATATGACCAATAACATCTGCTAACCATGTGTATGTGACCAATAACATCTGCTAACCATGTGACCAATAACATCTGCTAACCATGTGACCAATAACATCTGTTAACCATGTGTATGTGACCAATAACATCTGCTAACCATGTGTATGTGACCAATAACATCTGCTAACCATGTGTATGTGACCAATAACATCTGCTAACCATGTGACCAATAACATCTGCTAACCATGTGACCAATAACATCTGTTAACCATGTGTATGTGACCAATAACATCTGCTAACCATGTGTATGTGACCAATAACATCTGCTAACCATGTGTATGTGACCAATAACATCTGCTAACCATGTGTATGTGACCAATAACATCAGCTAACCATGTGTATGTGACCAATAACATCTGCTAACCATGTGTATGTGACCAATAACATCTGCTAACCATGTGTATGTGACCAATAACATCTCCTTACCATGTGTATGTGACCAATAACATCTACTAACCATGTGTATGTGACCAATAACATCTACTAACCATGTGTATGTGACCAATAACATCAGCTAACCATGTGACCAATAACATCTGCTAACCCTGTGTATGTGACCAATAACATCTGCTAACCATGTGTATGTGACCAATAACATCAGCTAACCATGTGACCAATAACATCTGCTAACCCTGTGTATGTGACCAATAACATCTACTAACCATGTGACCAATAACGTCTGTTAACCATGTGTATGTGACCAATAACGTCTGTTAACCATGTGTATGTGACCAATAACGTCTGTTAACCATGTGTATGTGACCAATAACATCAGCTAACCATGTGTATGTGACCAATAACATCTGCTAACCCTGTGTATGTGACCAATAACATCTACTAACCATGTGTCCAATAACATCTGCTAACCATGTGTATGTGACCAATAACATCTGCTAACCATGTGTATGTGACCAATAACATCTACTAACCATGTGACCAATAACATCTGCTAACCATGTGTATGTGACCAATAATGTCTGTTAACCATGTGTATGTGACCAATAACGTCTGTTAACCATGTGTATGTGACCAATAACGTCTGTTAACCATGTGTATGTGACCAATAACGTCTGTTAACCATGTGTATGTGACCAATAACGTCTGTTAACCATGTGTATGTGACCAATAACATCTCCTTACCATGTGTATGTGACCAATAACATCTCCTTACCATGTGTATGTGACCAATAACATCTCCTTACCATGTGTATGTGACCAATAACATTAAACTCTTAAAGGGAAAATTCACTCAAAAAACTATATTTTGGTATTTCTTTTCATTAGGGTTAGGGTTAGGGCTTTCATTAGGGTTAGGGTTAGGGCTTTCATTAGGGTTAGGGTTAGGGCTTTCATTAGGGTTAAGGTTAGGGTTAGGGTTAGGGTAGGGTTAGGGTTAGGGTTAGGGCTTTCATTAGGGTTAGGGTTAGGGTTAGGGTTAGGGTTTTCATTAGGGTTAGGGTTAGGGTAGGGTTAGGGTTAGGGTTAGGGTAGGGTTAGGGTTAGGGTAGGGTTAGGGTTAGGGTTAGGGTTAGGGTAGGGTTAGGGTTAGGGTTAGGGTTAGGGTTAGGGCTTTCATTAGTCCGCTGTTGATGCCGTCCCAAAATGTTTCATTTGTCAACAGTCAAGTTTTCAAGATATTGGACGAGCAAGAAGCAACATATCACCGGCCAGGCAGACCCCCATACCCCCTTATGTAGAGGAAGCAACATATCACCGGCCAGGCAGACCCCCATACCCCCTTATGTAGAGGAAGCAACATATCACCGGCCAGGCAGACCCCCATACCCCCTTATGTAGAGGAAGCAACATATCACCGGCCAGGCAGACCCCCATACCCCCTTATGTAGAGGAAGCAACATATCACCGGCCAGGACCTGGCAGACCCCCATACCCCCTTATGTAGAGGAAGCAACATATCACCGGCCAGAACCTGGCAGACCCCCATACCCCCTTATGTAGAGGAAGTGAATTAACATTATCATGACGATGTGGGCGGTGACTATTGACACGTTCATGTGCCAGTCGGAAGTTGGACATTTCAGAGTTTCTAGGTCCGACTTGCACGTGAACGGCGGCAACTTGGCTCAAGGTTAGGGTCTGTCAGGGACTGAGGGATAGGGATAGGGTCTGTCAGGGACTGAGAGATAGGGATAGGGTCTGTCAGGGACTGAGGGATAGGGATAGGGTCTATCAGGGACTGAGGGATAGGGATAGGGTCTGTCAGGGACTGAGGGATAGGGATAGGGTCTGTCAGGGACTGAGGGTTAGGGATAGGGTCTGTCAGGGACTGAGGGATAGGGATGGGGTCTGTCAGGGACTGAGGGATAGGGATAGGGTCTGTCAGGGACTGAGGGATAGGGTCTGTCAGGGACTGAGGGATAGGGATAGGGTCTGTCAGGGACTGAGGGATAGGGATAGGGTCTGTCAGGGACTGAGGGATAGGGTCTGTCAGGGACTGAGGGATAGGGTCTGCCAGGGACTGAGGGATAGGGATAGGGTCTGTCAGGGACTGAGGGATAGGGATAGGGTCTGTCAGGGACTGAGGGATAGGGTCAGTCAGGGACTGAGGGATAGGGATAGGGTCTGTCAGGGACTGAGGGATAGGGATAGGGTCTGTCAGGGACTGAGGGATAGGGTCTGTCAGGGACTGAGGGATAGGGATAGGGTCTGTCAGGGACTGAGGGATAGGGTCTGTCAGGGACTGAGGGATAGAGATAGGGTCTATCAGGGACTGAGGGATAGGGTCTGTCTGGGACTGAGGGATAGGGTCTGTCAGGGACTGAGGGATAGGGTCTGTCAGGGACTGAGGGATAGGGTCTGTCAGGGACTGAGGGATAGGGATAGGGTCTGTCAGGGACTGAGGGATAGGGTCTGTCAGGGACTGAGGTATAGAGATAGGGTCTATCAGGGACTGAGGGATAGGGTCTGTCAGGGACTGAGGGATAGAGATAGGGTCTGTCAGGGACTGAGGGATAGGGTCTGTCAGGGACTGAGGGATAGAGATAGGGTCTGTCAGGGACTGAGGGATAGGGTCTGTCAGGGACTGAGGGATAGGGTCTGTCAGGGACTGAGGGATAGGGTCTGTCAGGGACTGAGGGACAGGGATAGGGTCTGTCAGGGACTGAGGGTAGGGTCTGTCAGGGACTGAGGGATAGGGTCTGTCAGGGACTGAGGGATAGGGATAATGTCTGTCAGGGACTGAGGGATAGGGTCTGTCAGGGACTGAGGGATAGGGATAGGGTCTGTCAGGGACTGAGGGATAGGGATAGGGTCTGTCAGGGACTGAGGGATAGGGATAGGGTCTGTCAGGGACTGAGGGATAGGGTCTGTCAGGGACTGAGGGATAGGGTCTGCCAGGGACTGAGGGATAGGGATAGGGTCTGTCAGGGACTGAGGGATAGGGATAGGGTCTGTCAGGGACTGAGGGATAGGGTCAGTCAGGGACTGAGGGATAGGGATAGGGTCTGTCAGGGACTGAGGGATAGGGATAGGGTCTGTCAGGGACTGAGGGATAGGGTCTGTCAGGGACTGAGGGATAGGGATAGGGTCTGTCAGGGACTGAGGGATAGGGTCTGTCAGGGACTGAGGGATAGAGATAGGGTCTATCAGGGACTGAGGGATAGGGTCTGTCTGGGACTGAGGGATAGGGTCTGTCAGGGACTGAGGGATAGGGTCTGTCAGGGACTGAGGGATAGGGTCTGTCAGGGACTGAGGTATAGAGATAGGGTCTATCAGGGACTGAGGGATAGGGTCTGTCAGGGACTGAGGGATAGAGATAGGGTCTGTCAGGGACTGAGGGATAGGGTCTGTCAGGGACTGAGGGATAGAGATAGGGTCTGTCAGGGACTGAGGGATAGGGATAATGTCTGTCAGGGACTGAGGGATAGGGTCTGTCAGGGACTGAGGGATAGGGATAGGGTCTGTCAGGGACTGAGGCTTAGTGATAGGGTCTATCAGGGACTGAGGGATAGGGATAGGGTCTGTCAGGGACTGAGGGATAGAGATAGGGTCTGTCAGGGACTGAGGGTAGGTTCTGTCAGGGACTGAGGGATAGGGTCTGTTAGGGACAGAGGGATAGGGTCTGTCAGGGACTGAGGGATAGGGTCTGTCAGGGACTGAGGGATAGGGTCTGTCAGGGACTGAGGGATAGGGTCTGTCAGGGACTGAGGGATAGGGATAGGGTCTGTCAGGGACTGAGGGATAGGGATAGGGTCTGTCAGGGACTGAGGGATAGGGATAGGGTCTATCAGGGACTGAGGGATAGGGTCTGTCAGGGACTGAGGGATAGGGTCTGTCAGGGACTGAGGGATAGAGATAGGGTCTATTAGGGACTGAGGGATAGGGTCTGTCAGGGACTGAGGGATAGGGTCTGTCAGGGACTGAGGGATAGAGATAGGGTCTGTCAGTGACTGAGATATAGGGATAGGGTCTGTCAGGGACTGAGGGATAGGGATAGGGTCTGCCAGGGACTGAGGGATAGGGATAGGGTCTATCAGGGACTGAGATATAGGGATAGGGTCTGTCAGGGACTGAGGGTAGGGATAGGGTCTGTCAGTGACTGAGAGATAGGGTCTATCAGGGACTGAGGGATAGGGTCTGTCCCGGACTGAGGGATAGGGTCTATCAGGGACTGAGGAATAGGGATATGGTCTGTCAGGGACTGAGGGATAGTGTCTGTCAGGGACTGAGGGATAGGGTCTATCAGGGACTGAGGGATAGGGTCTGTCAGGGACTGAGGGATAGGGTCTGTCAGGGACTGAGGTATAGAGATAGGGTCTATCAGGGACTAAGGGATAGGGTCTGTCAGGGACTGAGGGATAGGGATAGGGTATGTCAGGGACTGAGGGTAGGGTCTGTCAGGGACTGAGGGATACGGTCTGTCAGGGACTGAGGGATAGGGTCTATCAGGGACTGAGGGTGGTGGGGTGGAGGGGTGGTGTGGTGGAGGAGTGGAGGAGTGGTGTGGTGGAGGAGTGGTGTGGTGGAGGGGTGGAGGAGTGGAGGAGTTGTGGGGTGGAGGGATGGTGAGGTGGTGTGTTGGAGGGGTGGTGGGGTGGAGGAGTGGTGGGGTGGAGGGATGGTGACGTGGTGTGGTGGAGGAGTGGAGGGGTGGTGGGGTGGAGGAGTGGAGGGGTGGAGGAGTGGTGGGGTGGAGGGGTGGTGGGGTGGAGGAGTGGTGGGGTGGAGGAGTGGTGGGGTGGAGGAGTGGAGGAGTGGTGGGGTGGAGGGGTGGAGGAGTGGAGGAGTGGTGTGGTGGAGGGGTGGTGTGGTGGAGGGGTGGTTGGGTGGAGGAGTGGAGGAGGGGTGTGGTGGAGGTGTGGAGGGATGCTGGAACACCCTACTTTCTTTTTCTCTGATAAACTCAGCTTGCACAAAATCTAGGTAGCTACCATTTGTAACTGTGATGTGTGGTCTGTCCTGTCTGTCCTGTCAGTCACTGTCTGTCCTGTCTGTCCTGTCAGTCACTGTCTGTCCTGTCTGTCCTGTCAGTCACTGTCTGTCCTGTCTGTCCTGTCAGTCACTGTCTGTCCTGTCTGTCCTGTCTGTCCTGTCAGTCACTGTCTGTGCAGTGTGTCCTGTCCTGTCTGTCCTGTCTGTCCTGTCTTGTCCTGTCTGTCCTGTCAGTCACTGTCTGTCCTGTCAGTCACTGTCTGTCCTGTCTGTCCTGTCAGTCACTGTCTGTCCTGTCTGTCCTGTCAGTCACTGTCTGTCCTGTCTGTCCTGTCTGTCCTGTCTGTCCTGTCAGTCACTGTCTGTCCTGTCAGTCACTGTCTGTGCTGTGTGTCCTGTCCTGTCTGTCCTGTCTGTCCTGTCTTGTCCTGTCTGTCCTGTCTTGTCCTGTCTGTCCTGTCAGTCACTGTCTGTCCTGTCAGTCACTGTCTGTGCTGTGTGTCCTGTCCTGTCTGTCACTGTCCTGTCCTATCCTGTCTTGTCCTGTCTGTCCTGTCCTGTCCTGTCTGTCCTATCCTGTCTGTCCTTTCTGTCCTGCCCTGTCTGTCCTGTCTGTCCTGTACTGTCTGTCCTCTCAGTCACTGTCTGTCCTGTCTTGTCCTGTCCTGTCTTGTCCTGTCTGTCCTGTCTTGTCCAGATAGAGACAGAGGGAGTCCGTGGAACAGTCCTGTCATGGTTCTCCACTCCCTCTAGAGGACAGATAGAGACAGAGGGAGTCCGTGGAACAGCCCTGTCATGGTTCTCCACTCCCTCTAAAGGACAGATAGAGACAGAGGGAGTCCGTGGAACAGTCCTGTCATGGTTCTCCACTCCCTCTAGAGGACAGATAGAGACAGAGGGAGTCCGTGGAACAGTCCTGTCATGGTTCTCCACTCCCTCTAAAGGACAGATAGAGACAGAGGGAGTCCGTGGAACAGTCCTGTCATGGTTCTCCACTCCCTCTAAAGGACAGAGGGAGTCTGTGGAACAGTCGTGTCATGGTTCTCCACTCCCCCTACAGAGGGAGTCTGTGGAACAGTCGTGTCATGGTTCTCCACTCCCTCTAGAGGACAGATGAAGAGAGAGAGAGGGAGTCCATGGAACCGTCCTGTCAATGACGATAATAGTTAGAATAATTTTTTTTGCAGGTGTAAGAAATATATTCTGTTCTATTTGTGAAGTTCAGCTAAATTAGTTTCATAAGCATTGAATTGAATGTTTGTTTGAATATGTCTTGTAACAACAACAGAAAAATATTCCATTATTTCCATTGCCAGGTTTCCTTCATGTGTACCTGACTGACATCGTGTGGTTGTTTGACGGTACTGCACCCCAGCTGCTATTATTGTAGCGCGTCATTCAGGCTGACGGAATTAAATCGTGGGTAGGAATTGCCTCTTCACTCTTTTCCCAGGCACTTTCTTTTTCACATAATTAGATCCAAAAGGTCACAGATTATATATGAACTAGTGTACAATGTAAATGACGTGTAATTTGTCATAATGTGAAGTGTACTTTGTTGTTTTTTAACAGTTTTTTTTATTCTCTGTGTTATTCTCTGTGTTATTCTCTGTGTTATTCTCTGTGTTGTTCCCTGTGTTATTCCCTGTGTTATTCTCTGTGTTATTCCCTGTGTTATTCCCTGTGTTATTCCCTGTGTTATTCCCTGTGCCAGGGATGTGACGGTGTGTGTTATTCCCTGTGTTATTCTCTGTCCCAGGGATGTGACGGTGTGTGTTATTCCCTGTGTTATTCTCTGTGTTATTCCCTGTGTTATTCCCTGTGTTATTCCCTGTGTTATTCCCTGTGTTATTCCCTGTGTTATTCCCTGTGTTATTCCCTGTGTTATTCCCTGTGTTATTCTCTGTGTTATTCCCTGTGTTATTCCCTGTGTTATTCCCTGTGTTATTCCCTGTGTTATTCCCTGTGTTATTCTCTGTGTTATTCCCTGTGTTATTCCCTGTGTTATTCCCTGTGTTATTCCCTGTGTTATTCCCTGTGTTATTCTCTGTGTTATTCCCTGTGTTATTCCCTGTGTTATTCCCTGTGTTATTCCCTGTGTTATTCCCTGTGTTATTCCCTGTGTTATTCCCTGTGTTATTCTCTGTGTTATTCCCTGTGTTATTCTCTGTGTTATTCTCTGTGTTATTCCCTGTGTTATTCCCTGTGTTATTCTCTGTGTTATTCTCTGTGTTATTCTCTGTGTTATTCTCTGTGTTATTCCTGTGTTATTCCCTGTGTTATTCCCTGTGTTATTCTCTGTGTTATTCCCTGTGTTATTCCCTGTGTTATTCTCTGTGTTATTCCCTGTGTTATTCTCTGTGTTATTCCCTGTGTTATTCCCTGTCCCAGGGATGTGACGGTGTGTGTTATTCCCTGTCCCAGGGATGTGACGGTGTGTGTTATTCCCTGTGTTATTCTCTGTCCCAGGGATGTGACGGTGTGTGTTATTCTCTGTGTTATTCTCTGTGTTATTCTCTGTGTTATTCCCTGTGTTATTCCCTGTGTTATTCCCTGTGTTATTCTCTGTGTTATTCTCTGTGTTATTCCCTGTGTTATTCTCTGTGTTATTCTCTGTGTTATTCCCTGTGTTATTCCCTGTGTTATTCCCTGTGTTATTCCCTGTCCCAGGGATGTGACGGTGTGTGTTATTCCCTGTGTTATTCTCTGTGTTATTCCCTGTGTTATTCTCTGTGTTATTCTCTGTGTTATTCCCTGTGTTATTCTCTGTGTTATTCCCTGTGTTATTCTCTGTGTTATTCCCTGTGTTATTCCCTGTGTTATTCCCTGTGTTATTCCCTGTGTTATTCTCTGTGTTATTCTCTGTGTTATTCCCTGTGTTATTCCCTGTGTTATTCCCTGTGTTATTCCCTGTGTTATTCTCTGTGTTATTCCCTGTGTTATTCCCTGTGTTATTCCCTGTGTTATTCTCTGTGTTATTCCCTGTGTTATTCTCTGTGTTATTCCCTGTGTTATTCCCTGTGTTATTCTCTGTGTTATTCTCTGTGTTATTCTCTGTCCCAGGGATGTGACGGTGTGTGTTATTCCCTGTGTTATTCCCTGTGTTATTCTCTGTCCCAGGGATGTGAATGAATGTGTATGTCTATGTCTATATCTCAGGGATACAGCAACTAACACTGCTGTTGTCTGTCTCAGGGATGTGATGAAACCATAAATCAACTAACACTGCTGTTGTCTGTCTCAGGGATGTGATGAAACCATAAATCAACTAACACTGCTGTTGTCTGTCTCAGGGATGTGATGAAACCATAAATCAACTAACACTGCTGTTGTCTGTCTCAGGGTGATGAAACCATAAATCAACTAACACTGCTGCTGTCTGTCTCAGGGTGATGAAACCATAAATCAACTAACACTGCTGTTGTCTGTCTCAGGGTGATGAAACCATAAATCAACTAACACTGCTGTTGTCTGTCTCAGGGTGATGAAACCATAAATCAACTAACACTGCTGTTGTCTGTCTCATGGTGATGAAACCATAAATCAACTAACACTGCTGTTGTCTGTCTCATGGTGATGAAACCATAAATCAACTAACACTGCTGTTGTCTGTCTCAGGGATGTGATGAAACCATAAATCAACTAACACTGCTGTTGTCTGTCTCAGGGATGTGATGAAACCATAAATCAACTAACACTGCTGTTGTCTGTCTCAGCCTCCAGTATTTATGCTGCAGTAGTTTATGTGTCGGGGGGCTGGGGTCAGTTTGTTATATCTGGAGTACTTCTCCTGTCCTATTCGGTGTCCTGTGTGAATCTAAGTGTGCGTTCTCTAATTCTCTCCTTCTCTCTTTCTTCTCTCTCTCGGAGGACCTGAGCCCTAGGACCATGCCCCAGGACTACCTGACATGATGACTCCTTGCTGTCCCCAGTCCACCTGGCCATGCTGCTGTTCCAGTTTCAACTGACCTGAGCCCTAGGACCATGCCCCAGGACTACCTGACATGATGACTCCTTGCTGTCCCCAGTCTACCTGGCCATGCTGCTGCTCCAGTTTCAACTTCCACCTGACTGTGCTGCTGCTCTAGTTTCAACTGTTCTGCCTTATTATTATTCGACCATGCTGGTCATTTATGAACATTTGAACATCTTGGCCATGTTCTGTTATAATCTCCACCCGGCACAGCCAGAAGAGGACTGGCCACCCCACATAGCCTGGTTCCTCTCTAGGTTTCTTCCTAGGTATTGGCCTTCCTAGGGAGTTTTTCCTAGCCACCGTGCTTCTACACCTGCATTGCTTGCTGTTTGGGGTTTTAGGCTGGGTTTCTGTACAGCACTTTGAGATATCAGCTGATGTACGAAGGGCTTTATAAATAAATGTGATTTGATTTGATTTGCTGTTGTCTGTCTCATGGTGATGAAACCATAAATCAACTAACACTGCTGTTGTCTGTCTCAGGGATGTGATGAAACCATAAATCAACTAACACTGCTGTTGTCTGTCCCAGGGATGTGATGAAACCATAAATCAACTAACACTGCTGTTGTCTGTCTCAGGGTGATGAAACCATAAATCAACTAACACTGCTGTTGTCTGTCTCATGGTGATGAAACCATAAATCAACTAACACTGCTGTTGTCTGTCTCATGGTGATGAAACCATAAATCAACTAACACTGCTGTTGTCTGTCTCATGGTGATGAAACCATAAATCAACTAACACTGCTGTTGTCTGTCTCAGGGTGATGAAACCATAAATCAACTAACACTGCTGTTGTCTGTCTCATGGTGATGAAACCATAAATCAACTAACACTGCTGTTGTCTGTCTCAGCCTCCAGTATTTATGCTGCAGTAGTTTATGTGTCGGGGGGCTGGGGTCAGTTTGTTATATCTGGAGTACTTCTCCTGTCCTATTCGGTGTCCTGTGTGAATCTAAGTGTGCGTTCTCTAATTCTCTCCTTCTCTCTTTCTTTCTCTCTCTCGGAGGACCTGAGCCCTAGGACCATGCCCCAGGACTACCTGACATGATGACTCCTTGCTGTCCCCAGTCCACCTGGCCATGCTGCTGTTCCAGTTTCAACTGACCTGAGCCCTAGGACCATGCCCCAGGACTACCTGACATGATGACTCCTTGCTGTCCCCAGTCCACCTGGCCATGCTGCTGTTCCAGTTTCAACTGACCTGAGCCCTAGGACCATGCCCCAGGACTACCTGACATGATGACTCCTTGCTGTCCCCAGTCTACCTGGCCATGCTGCTGCTCCAGTTTCAACTTCCACCTGACTGTGCTGCTGCTCTAGTTTCAACTGTTCTGCCTTATTATTATTCGACCATGCTGGTCATTTATGAACATTTGAACATCTTGGCCATGTTCTGTTATAATCTCCACCCGGCACAGCCAGAAGAGGACTGGCCACCCCACATAGCCTGGTTCCTCTCTAGGTTTCTTCCTAGGTATTGGCCTTCCTAGGGAGTTTTTCCTAGCCACCGTGCTTCTACACCTGCATTGCTTGCTGTTTGGGGTTTTAGGCTGGGTTTCTGTACAGCACTTTGAGATATCAGCTGATGTACGAAGGGCTTTATAAATAAATGTGATTTGATTTGATTTGCTGTTGTCTGTCTCATGGTGATGAAACCATAAATCAACTAACACTGCTGTTGTCTGTCTCAGGGATGTGATGAAACCATAAATCAACTAACACTGCTGTTGTCTGTCCCAGGGATGTGATGAAACCATAAATCAACTAACACTGCTGTTGTCTGTCTCAGGGTGATGAAACCATAAATCAACTAACACTGCTGTTGTCTGTCTCATGGTGATGAAACCATAAATCAACTAACACTGCTGTTGTCTGTCTCATGGTGATGAAACCATAAATCAACTAACACTGCTGTTGTCTGTCTCATGGTGATGAAACCATAAATCAACTAACACTGCTGTTGTCTGTCTCAGGGTGATGAAACCATAAATCAACTAACACTGCTGTTGTCTGTCTCAGGGATGTGATGAAACCATAAATCAACTAACACTGCTGTTGTCTGTCTCATGGTGATGAAACCATAAATCAACTAACACTGCTGTTGTCTGTCTCAGGGTGATGAAACCATAAATCAACTAACACTGCTGTTGTCTGTCTCAGGGATGTGATGAAACCATAAATCAACTAACACTGCTGTTGTCTGTCTCAGGGTGATGAAACCATAAATCAACTAACACTGCTGTTGTCTGTCTCATGGTGATGAAACCATAAATCAACTAACACTGCTGTTGTCTGTCTCAGGGATGTGATGAAACCATAAATCAACTAACGCTGCTGTTGTCTGTCTCAGGGATGTGATGAAACCATAAATCAACTAACACTGCTGTCGTCTGTCTCAGGGATGTGATGAAACCATAAATCAACTAACGCTGCTGTTGTCTGTCTCAGGGATGTGATGAAACCATAAATCAACTAACACTGCTGTTGTCTGTCTCAGGGATGTGATGAAACCATAAATCAACTAACACTGCTGTTGTCTGTCTCAGGGATGTGATGAAACCATAAATCAACTAACACTGCTGTTGTCTGTCTCAGGGTGATGAAACCATAAATCAACTAACACTGCTGTTGTCTGTCTCATGGTGATGAAACCATAAATCAACTAACACTGCTGTTGTCTGTCTCAGGGATGTGATGAAACCATAAATCAACTAACACTGCTGTTGTCTGTCTCAGGGATGTGATGAAACCATAAATCAACTAACACTGCTGTGTCTGTCTCAGGGATGTGATGAAACCATAAATCAACTAACACTGCTGTTGTCTGTCTCAGGGTGATGAAACCATAAATCAACTAACACTGCTGTTGTCTGTCTCAGGGATGTGATGAAACCATAAATCAACTAACACTGCTGTCGTCTGTCTCAGAACAAATAAAGGTTCCGTGAGCACCGTTGTGTCCGTGCCTGCTGATTGGTTGCCTCGGGAAAGGAGTTAGAATCAGAAGGTTACATAGGTTTATATGTGACATATATTATGCTTCCACCTACTATATAAAAGTCTAACAATTTATTTGATCTGTTTAGGCACATGGCACATGGCCTCCCGTACTTTGATGGATAAAATGTTTTTTAAACCTTTATTTTACCAAGTCAGTTAAGAACAAATTCTTATTTTCAATGACGGCCTAGGAACAGTGGGTTAACTGGTCTAGGAACAGTGGGTTAACTGGTCTAGGAACAGTGGGTTAACTGGTCTAGGAACAGTGGGTTAACTGCCTGTTCAGGGGCAGAACGACAGATTTGTACCTTGTCAGCTCGGGGGTTTGAACTCGCAACCTTTCGGTTACTAGTCCAACGCTCTAACCACTGCAGGGTGCAACAACCTGGAAATACAACCACTCCTCAACCACCACAAGGGGGCGATAAACGTCTGTGTTTCAGTAAAGGTGCAGATTTCCAAGAACCGTGGAAAAAGGTGTTTTGACAGGCGTTGAAATCACAGGGCATCTTGTCAAACTGGTACATCTGAAACACTAAAATACTCTATTCCTGTGAGAATCACTGAACCATCTAAACCGCTGTGAGAATCACTGAACCATCTGAACCGCTGTGAGAATCACTGAACCATCTGAACCCGCTGTGAGAATCACTGAACCATCTGAACCGCTGTGAGAATCACTGAACCATCTAAACCGCTGTGAGAATCACTGAACCATCTAAACCGCTGTGAGAATCATTGAACCATCTAAACCGCTGTGAGAATCACTGAACCATCTGAACCCGCTGTGAGAATCACTGAACCATCTGAACCGCTGTGAGAATCACTGAACCATCTAAACCGCTGTGAGAATCACTGAACCATCTAAACCGCTGTGAGAATCATTGAACCATCTAAACCGCTGTGAGAATCACTGAACCATCTAAACCTGCTGTGAGAATCACTGAACCATCTAAACCGCTGTGAGAATCACTGAACCATCTAAACCACTGTGAGAATCATTGAACCATCTAAACCTGCTGTGAGAATCATTGAACCATCTAAACCGCTGTGAGAATCATTGAACCATCTAAACCGCTGTGAGAATCACTGAACCATCTAAACCGCTGTGAGAATCACTGAACCATCTAAACCTGCTGTGAGAATCACTGAACCATCTAAACCTGCTGTGAGAATCACTGAACCATCTAAACCCGCTGTGAGAATCACTGAACCATCTAAACCGCTGTGAGAATCACTGAACCATCTAAACCTGCTGTGAGAATCATTGAACCATCTAAACCCTCTGAGAGAATCACTGAACCATCTAACTGTGAATATCTTCCCATAACCACATATATAGTATTATAGTATTATTATATAGTATTTTCAGCTGAAAGAACGGGAAGTATAGAAATAGGGCACATAGAACAGATCTACAGGTTCCCAGACTGGCTTTCAATGAGATGAACAGATCTACAGGTTCCCAGACTGGCTTTCAATGAGAAGAACAGATCTACAGGTTCCCAGACTGGCTTTCAATGAGATGAACAGATCTACAGGATCTCAGACTGGCTTTCAATGAGAAGAACAGATCTACAGGTTCCCAGACTGGCTTTCAATGAGAAGAACAGATCTACAGGTTCCCAGACTGGCTTTCAATGAGAGAACAGATCCTACAGGTTCCCAGACTGGCTTTCAATGAGATGAACAGATCTACAGGTTCTCAGACTGGCTTTCAATGAGATGGTCCAGGGCCCTCTCTCTCTCCCTCCCACACACACTGGTTGAATCAACGTGGATAGATTGTTGAATGACGTCTGTGCCCAGTCGGTTTCTCTCTCTCCTTCTCTCTCTCTCTCTCTCTCCTTCTCTCTCTCTCTCTCCTTCTCTTAATCTCTCTCTCTCTCTCCTCTCTCTCTCTCTCTCTCTCTCTCCTCTCTCTCTCTCCTCCTCTCTCTCTCTCTCTCTCTCTCTCTCTGTCTCTCTCTTCTCTTCCCCTCTCTCTCTCTCTCCTTCTCTTGACCTCTCTCTCTCTCTCTCTCTCTCTTCTTCTCTCTCTCTCCTTCTCTTGATCCTCTCTCTCTGTCTCTCTCCTCCTTCTCTCTCTTCTCTCTCCTCTCTCTTCTCTCTCTCTCTCTCTCTCTCGCTCTCTCTCTCTCTCTCCTTCTCTTGATCTCTCTCTCTCTGTCTCTCTCTCTCTCCTCTTCTCTCTCTCCTTCTCTTGATCTCTCTCTTCCTTCTCTTGATCTCTCTTTTTTTTCTCTCTCCCCTTCTCTTCTCTCTTCTCTCTCTCTCTCTCTCTCTCTCTATCTCTCTTCTCTCTCTCTCTCTCTCTCTCTCCTTCTCTGGATCTCTCTCTCTC